>NC_048595.1:444553501-444681001 GCF_003668045.3 Cricetulus griseus
CTATTGCCTCCCTGTGTCTCCCACGGTTCCCTAACACTGCCTCAGCACCTCACATCAGCCCTTCCCACTACATGCCAAACGCCCTTGCCTGTCTGGGGCCTCGCCAGTTCTCAGGTCTTCTGCCTGGCGCCATGGTTCTCTATAAAGCTCTCTATCCCTTCAGATTGAAGATTTCACTTTGGGGTCACCACTGAAGACTCCCCCCATGTAGAATTCATTACAATCTGTAATTACATTTTCATGTTTCTGTTTATTGTGCTCCCAACTGTGGAGTAATTTGGGTTGTTCATCCAGCTGCTAGCACAGATCCCAAGCTCAGAAGTTAGTTCATTCTGTTTTTTCATTAAGTGAATGAATGAGGTGTTGACTTTACTGCTGAGACTTGCTCAGCGGGGAGCTGGGGCCAAGGGCACTCTGTTCCCACCCCCTCTCCCTTGAAGTCAAAGAACTCAGTTTACCTTGTTGGGTCCCGAGTCCTGAAAAGCAAAGAACAGAAAGAGTCTAAGAACCTGGAGCAAGGCTAGGGTCCCAGGGTACAGTGGGCAGAGAGGACAGGCTGGTTCTAGAGGGACAAATTGTAGGTAGAAGCCCAAGTACCTGCCAGGTATCTGTCATTTGCTGCCCAGACACGGCTGGCCACGCTGAGCTGGTCATGACAGGCAAATCAAATAAGAGTATGACAATCTCTCAGGCTGTTGTCACACAGCAATCTTTGCATACGCTTAATAATTTCAGAATAGAATGCGGCCTCTTCCCTGGATGTTTTTGGTGGGTGGACACAGATGTCTGTCCTGCAGGCTGCATCACACCTAACTCATCACATCCAAGGACTGTGGGCTCCCTCTAGAGGATGGCCTGCATCAGACCAGCACTGGTCAGAGCTAAGCACTGCCCTACCCATCCACAAGGATGCTAGCCAACGTGTTCACAGCTGACATGTGGTAACCCCCAGGAAGGTGGATGAAGGGGGCGTGTTATCTCTTTTTTACAGGTAAGAAAGCTGAGGTTCTGGAGAGTAACAAGGATTGCTATTTTGTTTGCCGCTTTGGGATACTCTACCCATCTCTGGGTTTTCCCTTCAGCCCCAGCTACCTCTCTAAGGATAGAACCTAGGAACATGAGTGGCAGACACCCAGCCTTTCCCTGGGAGCAGGTGAGGGTCGCACCTCTGTAACCCATCCCACCAATTTAGCTCCAGAAGTCTGGAGACCACTCACCATTTCAGCCAGGGCAGAGATGACCTTCCCCAGGGTGGTCAAAGACTTGTTGATGTTGGCTCCCTCCTGTGTGTAGAAAGGTGATCATCATGGCAGGTGACACCTGGAACCTCTTGATCTAGCATGATCCCTGGGGCCTGGTCTGTGTGGCCCAGGGCTGGGGCCCTGAAGCCCATCTCTGAGGCCACTAAGCACAGAGGCCTGTGCTTAAGCACTAAGCACACTAACACTAAGCACTAAGCAGCTAACTGGTCAGAGGTCCAGTGTTCTTGCTCAGCTCCTGTCAGCACCCTAGATAACCCTCACATGTCTCTACACAATACAACTTACAGGGGCCCTTCCCAGTCAACAGATCACGAGCAAGGGTCAAAGGTGGGAGACACTCAGAAAAGTAAAAATGTTCCTTCCTGAAATTCAAGATTGTTTTCAGAGTGGGTGTGCCCTCAGGACTCAGGCTAGTCCACTGCTGTCCCCACAGCGTGTCTTTCCTGAGATGTGACAGAAAGTGCTGGATCTGAAGTACAGTGAAGGACACTATGAGCCTACTCTCTGGCTGGTGTCTGTCCTTGTTTACTAGAGCTGGGGTGCCAAGATTGTAATTCTGTCTACTGAAGACCAAAATACCCCACCATTCCTGTTCAGGCTCACCGTTGGTTGTGGCCCAATCTTGCTTCATCCCCAAACAGACCTCCTGTCCAGCCTAGCCTGGATCAGCAAATGCTTGGACACTGAGTGGACTCACTGCTCTTTCTGGGTCTGGACACTGGCCTACCTTGAGTCGTGTGCCCTTGGCTCCAGTGGAGTCAGCGCGTTCACTGCCAGCCAGGTCCACAAGGCTGATTTTGCTCACCTGAAACGACAAAAGCATTATATGAAATCTCCTGCTGCAATCCCCTCTGGGGATTGTCTCATGAACCTCTTAAGGAGCTATGGCTGCACCCTTTCCCTGGGGTCCTCCATCTTTGATCCCCCAAGTTTCCTTCTTCAGCTCCATTCACAGCTCTTTTGACGTTCTATCCTAGCGAGGTACCACACCACCTCTTCAGAAGCTGCACACACCTCCCACAGCCCTGCCTCTTTGGGCTGGGCACACTAGGCAGCAACATAGGAGGTAGACTCAGTTAGGTACTGTCACCCATTTTCACAGATGTCTAATCATCTGTGATGGAATTTGAACTCAGATCCACGAAAGGCCTTGGCTGTTGCTCAGCCCCCTCACAGGGCGCTGGTCAGGCTCTCTGCAGGGACACAGTCAATCACATGACCCCAGGAAGGCACAGCCTCTCCTGACCTGATAGTGGACCTTCTCAGAGAAACTCTGTCCTCTCCAGTGTCCCCTGCCTTCCTGAGCCTCTTACTAGTTCAAGGGGACACAGTTTGGAGCATGGTGCCAGGCCGGGGTGACCACAGCACTATCAGGGACTGACGTGAGCCTTAGAGGAGACTCTGCTCCTCTACAGAGCTCTTTCCTGAGGAGTCTAAGAATGTTTGCACAGGAGGACCTTCAGGCAAAGGACACAGAAACTGACAAGAGGCTCAGAATGACCCTGCAACCCTCCCAGAAGCCCACAGATTGGATAATTAAGATAAAGACCTCAGGAAACAACACCCAGACAATGTCTGGATCCACTGAGAATGCCAAGGTGTGACTTGCAGGAGGGGCATCTAGGGACTGCCAAGGCTATACTCCCTCAGTGTAGGCACTCTGCCCAAGAGGGCACTGCCCATCACATGTCCTGTTCCCAGCTGGGACCCCATCGCCCCAGGGGGAGGGGGAGACCCTGCCCTACCAGCCTGTATCAAGGGCCCACAAACACCATGGTAACCTTCCACCCCTAGCCCAAGGGCAGCTACCACCCTAGGTGGAATCTGCCCACCCAGACCACTCCACATGCTCACTTTCTCTGTGGTAATGTTGGTCTCTGCATCATGGCGCTTCTGGGTGAAGATGATGTTGAAGACAGCATGAGAACGGCTGCTGGTCTCATTCATGTTTGTGGCCGCCACGGTCCTGGGAGCAGGAAGCTGCTTGAGGTTATCTGTCCCTTACCCAGTGATGAGGCATGAGAGTTTCTAGTGGTAGCAGTGTGCTCACCTAGGTCACTGGAACCCAAATTCCACCTGGCTGTGACCACACTGCCTGCCAAAACTCAAGCCCAGTTCCCACCTGCTGATCCACCATGGGGATGCTCAACATATGGTTTCAAATATGTGGGGAGGGGCAGTGTCTCAGACACTTCCTGCCTCAACGCCACCCAACTGGACAGAAGTCCTCACAGGCTTTGACGTGGGAAGGCCCCATTGGAAAGGAACAATACCCATCACCCATCTCATGCCACTCTGGGGAGTCCAAGGAGAGTACCGTGTCCTCGGTAGCCATACCCCACAAAAGGTAACATGAACCAACTAAGCCACCTATGAGGGGAAAGATCTCAAGGCTGCCTGAGAGAGGTGGGAGTTGGTCCCAACACAGCCCCAACATGCCAAGCACCTCATAGGATCTCCCAAGATGGAGTTCACTGCAACAGCTCAGAACCTGGTATACAAAGGTCACACTGTCCCTCACATGTACTGAGGGACTTTATGAACAACCCCGAGGGGCTGTTGAGGTATCTCAGGACACACACACACACTACCTCAGAAGCTGAAGGCAGTCACCTAAGCAACCTGAGACAATGTGTGCCAGAAGGACCATCATGACAGTCAGTGTCCCAAGCTAAAGGCGATGGGTTGCTTACGGCCACCACGATGAACCTAGCCTAGACCCAGGCCTGACAGAATAGCCACCCTTGGGCACAAGACTGGCTCTGGAGCTATAGTATTGCTATCAGCACCTAGTTGCTGGAGGTGACAGAGCCGCACAGTCCATTTGCTCAGCAGCCCTTATACAGGTGGGAGCCAAGCCTCTCTCAGGCTGATGCATGTCCTCAGTGGCCTGGCACATGAAGCTCATACCTCCTTGGGAACTACCACATAGACCTATCAGGAGGTGTAGCCTCAAGGACCAAGCCCGAGGTGAGAGAGTGGCTAAGGAGGAGTTATCCCACATACCTGGCCTTGTTCCCTGAATCCATGAGGTCCTGGATGTCATTGTAGGAGGTCACAGCCAGTTTGGAGAGGTCTTCCACATAGGGCCCCAGCAGAGGATGCTCCCTCACACGAAGGTTGCCTTTGTTCTTGGGGTTCAGGAGGTCACGGACCCGCTCACAGTAAATCTCCATGTAGCTGACCTGCAGAGCAACACCATCAGGACCCCGAGTGAGGCTAGGCTGCACCATCAGGACCCTGAGTGAGCCTGAGCAACACCATCAGAACCCTGTGGCAGGGAAGAGAGTTGATCCCTGGGAAGGGCACCCAGGGCACCCAGCCTGTGGCCTCTGCATGAGTGTGGACCTCTAGCTGTCCAGCCCTCCCTCCATGTAACTGACAGACAGGACCAAGCTATACCTTCAGGTGGCTTGACAGTGACTGCCTGCCTACAGGGCAGGGCACGCAGAGGGTACTCAGCCAGGATCAGCCTACTTCTGCCTGCCCAGGCCTCTCCCACTCAGAGCCATCTTGAGACTGGCCACATAGCACAAGCCCCTGTGGTCACTCTAGGGTTACCTCAGCTTCAAGGATAGAGCCACAGGATAGCCCAGGCTCTGTGGTGTCTGCCCCTACACTGGCAGAATAAGTAGCTATGTAATAAACACCTGCCAGGGATGAACTTCCCATCACCCCTAAGCTCTGAGCGTCTCCAAGTCCCGTGTGGGCATGCTGACACAGTCATCGTGCGGGTAAGTGATAGGAATAGATACTCATTTTAGATCAGAAAAGCATCACCGACCACACCCAGAACTCCCCAGATCTGCACTCAGAAACACTCAGCAGGCAGGAAGTCCTACCTCCACTGAGTAGGACATGTTGTCATTGGTCGTGTCGTTGATCCGAGAGAAGAGGTCTTCACAGAGCTTCAGGGAGGGAGGAAAACACGTTAGCTGATGAGGGCTGGTGGCCCTGAGCCTCGTCCCTCGTGGTGCTGTGAGTGACTTGCACACAGGCAGGATGCGGCTTTGCTAGACTTCTCTGGCCCCTCCAAGATGCACATTCCAATATAAAGGCCTGAATCCAAGCACCCCATCTTCTAACTCGTGGCCCCCTGCTTAGTATCTGCCCTTTCCTTGATTATCTTGATTATCCCCCTGTCCTCATCTGCATAGAGGCGGGGCCACTGTTTCTCCACAGACCCAGCATTCCTCCTTCTCTGACCAGGACAAGTGCTGGCCAGCTTGGATCCAGAGACCTCCTGCTGGGAGGAGAGATGGACTGGGGGAGGTTAGACTTTTAGTGGCTTCTGAGGAGCTGTCTGTATCTCCAGCATGTGGTCAACCTTGCCCAGACCACCTGGCAGCTGCCTCTAGTCCTCGCAGCCCCCACAGAGAACATCTTCCCAGCCAGTGCCTGATCTTGCGGCTATGCCCCCATTGGGCACTGCCAAAGGCTGACCCCCTCCTGCAGCCCATCCCAGGCCCTACCCCTCCCTCCTCTCAGGCCACCTCCCACTATCCTTTCTAGGCCCAAACATGCCTGTGGGATGATGCCTTGTTGGTCCTTCTCTTGCTTGCCCATCATGGTATAGGACTTGCCAGCTCCTGTCTGCCCATAGGCAAAGATGCACACATTGTAGCCCTCAAAGGCATGCTGTAGCATCTCTTCCCCGATGTCCCTGTACACCTGCTTCTGAGAGGCATAGTTGATGTCCTCGGGCTGCAGAGAGAAGAAGTGTGGCTGTAGGAGGCTATGGGCCCTGAGACCGTCCCTGAGTCCTCCTAGCCCAAATGTGGTGCCTTGGGGTGAAGGGCTACGCTACACACATAGTACATCCCAATCCTGACTGGGAGACAGAGGGTGGCTGGGCAGTGTAGGGGAGCCGTGCAAAGAGATCACAGCAGAGTGTAGCGTGTGCAATGACCCAGAGACAAGAGCTTAGCCCAGCAGGTTCCTGTGACAGCGGTGAGTTCAGCAAATGCAAGAGCTGAAAGGAGGCAGGGCCCAGGGGCTCAGGGACTGTATAGGCTGGACATTATCCTGAGGGCAGAGGGTTTCTCAGGCAGATAAACAGCATGGCCAAGCCAAAGGGCACAACCATGGAGAAGGACTAGATGAGGAGACAGCACTGAGGAACTCCTGGGCTATATTCAGAGATCAGAGGCCAAGGAGCTTGAGGGAACGGTTTGCATGCTTCTAGAAGGAGCCAGGAAGAGGTGGAACATGGACAGGGCTTGATGTGGACTGGACATGGGGGTTGGGGGGGAGGAGTCTAAACTCGTATCTCTCAGCTTTCAGGGTGCTGGAGCTCCCAGGTAGGGCTCAGCTTTGGGATTTCTGAGTTTGGAATGTTTGGGAAAAGGGAGAAGACCTAAGTGTATGGTCGCAGCTGTGATCTGGTCCTTAGAGGTTGGTGATCAACTCAGAGTGACCCTCCAGGTGAATAGGCTAGAGTCTTCATTCCATTTTATAGGAGAGCATGCAGCTTTGGGAGGTCTCAGGACTCCCAAGGGTTGCACTACAATCAGGGCTGGGCCAGTTTTCACAACACCAGCCTGCCTCTCCCCAGACGCAGCTCACCGAGGTATGTGACCAGTAGGAGTAATCAAAGCTGAAGCTCTTGGGTGTCTCCTTGGGCTGTTTCGGGTTGACAATAGCTGCAAGGGACACAGATAATGAGGTTGGTTAATTCCATGTTATGGAATCCCAACCATCCAGACTGCATCCTCAAGTAGAAACCTAATACTCAGATAGTTCCAGGCAAGTCAGACTGACCCCCAAACTAAATGGGACAAGAAACCCTTGCAGACACAAAGGACTCATTGCTCTGCTCTCTGGGGAGGACTCACAGATACCAGAGAGCATCACCAGACAAAGCCTGTTGTCTTGTGACTACATCCTGAAGACATTTACACTGCATGCTCCAGCTCCCCTAGTCTAGGGTTCTACAGCTTACTGGTCTACCTGCCCTACCTAGAACACTTGTGCCTCCAAAGTAGCTGTCATCCAGGACACCCTGTCACATTCCCAGTCCTACCTCTTGCAGGCACTCTGATACCTGCACAGACCATCTGGGTGTTTGTGGGTGGCATGCTCATGTCTTACAGGGGAGGTACTAATCTCTAGGAATACCACAATCCCCTCCTCTCCTGTGGTCAATGAATGCCTTCTAGCCTGTTGTTATGACCCAAGCTCATGGGCCTGTCCCCTGACTTTTTCCTCTTCAGGTATCACAGTGTCTGCCTCCTAACCCCTCCTCATAGAGGCCTCATTCTAGCCCCAGGGACCTAGATGGCTGAAGCATCGTCTTAGTTCTACAACCAGAGACAAATTTGGTATGAGCACTGACGTGTCGCCCACAGCTGGGCCTGGAGTTTCCCAGCAGAGATGCCCAGTAGTCCAGGAGGCCTGCAATGTCCTGCCATAGTCTATGGTTTCCATCCCAAACAGGCCTGGCTCACAGCACCTATGCTCTATAGCCATAGAGAGGGGACTTGGCTCCCACTCCCTAGGGCTGTGCTCCCCAGACTGTCAAAGACAAAATACCTGTGTATGATACAGGCTTGAGGACCCTGCTCAGAGTTCTGACGTCCATAAAGGACATAGGCCAATCACAATCATAACTCTGGAAAGCTAAGCTCCCCACCCCCAGGATTCAATCAACTTAAGACTAGTCTTCCTTAGTGAGAATCACAACATAGCCCTTAGAATTCCTGATACACCCACCAAGCCTGCATCCAACATGACCACCTGCTATGGTATGCGGAGGCAACAGACACCTCTTCTCAGTCATGACTGCACTGTTTTCCAAAACCTGCGTCTACTTCAAAATGAACTCCCTGGAATGGCAAGGTGACTTAGGAGATGGGGGTCACTGCAAATGGAGCCTATTAAAGTGATGTCCTCAGAGTGGACCCTCATCTAGTATGACAATAGATATCCTTACACAACAGAAAAATTTGGGGACCCACGCATACAGGCAGGACACTGTGTCCTGTTAAGATAAAGACGAAGTTGGGCTTTGGTGACGCACGCCTTTAATCCCAGCACTCGGGAGGCAGAGGCAGGTGGATCTCTGTGAGTTCGAGACCAGCCTGGTCTACAAGAGCTAGTTCCAGGACAGCCTCCAAAGCCTCAGAGAAACCCTGTCTCAGAAAAAAAAAAAAAAAAAAAAAAAAAAAAGACGAAAAGCCTGGTGAGAACTCCACAGCATCAAATCCATCAGCACTCCAGGAGCTCTGCAGGGGCCTAAGGAAGCTCCTCCCTCCCGCCTCAGGAGGCCTCAACCCATACTATAAATCTGCAGAGTGGCTGTATAGTACATTCCTGAAGCTATTTGTCATGGCAGCCCTGGGAAGCTGAACACCCTATGGCGGTGCAGTCCTCTGCCATTGTAACATGCTCAATGGCCCCTAAGGCTCTGGTCAGACATCTGGCCTAATCATCACTGGGAGCCCTCTCTCCTCAGACCCTACCTAGGCCTTTGGGAGGCCAGAGGAAGAGCTCAGTGACTGACCTACCACAGCCGCCTCCAGGAGGCAGTAGTGCAAGCCGGTCTAGTTTTATGTCCTTCTGGACCCTCACTGCAGCCAGACCCCAAGCACAGATGAGGTGGGCACCGTGGAACAACACAACGGGAGCACCTTCTTCAGTGCAGCCTGAACTGGGCCTCCCAAACCCCAGTGAGGAGGCCGTGACCCCTTGCTTATGCCACCATCGCCCACCCCTGTCAGCTGCTCTGTCGCCCCTTGTAATGTAGGCCAGGACTTCCACATAGCCCCAGATTCCCCGTCCTTGTCCCATTCTCACTCCTGGACAGGCTGCACTCGGACTCCATGCACCAAACTCCCCATCCTCTCTGACTCTGATGAGGTATTAGAGACACCATTGTTCCCCATATGGACCTACGCTCCCTAGGGTGGGGTCTCCCAGGGCATAGGAAGCACACAAAGTCATTGGGGGTGGGGCAGACAATGAATGGAGGAGAGGTCTTCATGTCCAGCTGGAAGCGGTCCATGGAGAGAGTCTTGCCCTTGCCCCCACAACCCGTCTCCTGGATCCTGCAGTATGTTACTGTCATTCTACATGGGGCCTAAACTCCAAAGAGCGAAGAGACCCCGCAGCTCACGCAACTCAGAAAGCCTAGATCCCACAGTGCACCAGGCCTGGCTGTTCAAACACAGCTCCCAGCCCAACCGGCAGAGGCCCTGTTTGGGGCCAACAGCCCCTCCCCCAACATTCTGCTTCTCATAAAAGCAGAGCCCATTAGGCCAGAAAGCAACTGGCTGTCCTGTGGCAGCAGGAGGAGGGCGAAATGGGGCCTCTACGGCCTGGAAGCCGGTCCACTGGATCAGCTCGCTAAAAGCTCCATCCCTTCTACCCATTACTGTAGCTGCTCTCCTCATCCCCTCCACCCCCAAGCCAGGCTCTTCCAAGACAAGAAGCACAATACAAGGCCTGTGGGGCCTGCACAGAGGGGCGGCCACCCGGTGGGAAGGACAAAAGTGGAGATGGGGGCCGTGTGCAGAGCGGCTGAGGGAAAGAAATTAATTGAGCAGTTTTCTCAGGATCAGAATGTCCCCTGCAGTCAGGAACACAGCAGAGCGAGGGGTAGTGCGCTGAGCAGAGGCAGGGGTAGTTGCCCCCTGACCCCAGGAGGTTTTTTGAGTGGCTAGTGAATTCAGAAGTGACCTGGAATTGGGACTGTGGGGAGGACCCAGCATCACTTCTGTGCACAAGTGGGGCAACTGAGGCCTAAAGAGATGATCCACCAAGGTGGTTCTGAAGTAAGCCAGAGCACAGGGGAGTCCCTCCCGCTCAGGCTCTTTTATCCATGGCTCTCCACGAGTTCACTTCGGGTGGGGGGGGCACATCCTGGGCTGAGTCTTCCTTGTGAGGAGACCTGTCATGAGCAGTGGTGGCGCACGCCTTTAATCCCCGCACTCAGGAGGCAGAGGCAGGCAGATCCCTTTGAGAGGTCAAGGCCAGCCTGGTCTACAGATTGAATGCCAAGATAGGCTCCAAAGCTGCAGAGAAACCATCTCAAAAAACAAAACAAAACAAAACAAAAAAGTGTAGTCATACTGAATTAAGTTATGCCTTAAATCCTTGTAAAAAAGGCCACCTGAGGACAGGGAACACCCAGATATGGTGGCACATGCCTGTGTCTCAGGCCAACCTAGAATTGCGATATATGGGACTGAGGCAAGAGTTCAAGGACAGCCTGAGCTATGGTGTGAATATTAATCCAGTTTACGATACAACAACCAGAACACAGGGGCACAAATGGCAGGGAGACCAAGTGACAATGTGGGCAGAAATGACAGCAGTGTGGCCACAAGCCGAGCTAGACAACAACCACCAGACACTTGGAGAGGCAGAAAGGACGGTCCCTGCCTGGAGGGGAAGCACCTGCCCATGCCTAGGTGTTGAATTTCTGGCTTCCAGAACCTGAGAACAAATTTCTGTTTCCACAAGTCATCATCTGTGCTCATCTGTTATCTGGGAGCTCTGGGAGCCCCACACACCATGTGAATGAGGAAGGCTCGGGGCTCTCGGACATGGACTAGGTTGAGTCTGGCTAGTAGTCATGGTCAAGGTCCCATGTGGCCAGCAGTTGATGGTAGCCATTGCGGCCAGTACTCACTGGTGGTGCTTCCAGACATTTGGATGATGCACTTGGAGTCACGGCTCATTTCCCGGGAATTGAAGGGGCGGACTCGGACCGCCACCTTCACAGACGCCCCGGCCATGTCTGTGGAGTGTGTTGGTAATTCAGCAGCTGCAGTTGCCCCAGAGAGGGCAGAGTCACCTGGGGGGAGGAAAGAACACACAAATTAGGAACACATGGCTGTACCCACAGGACTGCTCCACTCCCTTCAGCCTCCCCAGTGACACAGTGTGGTGACCAACCAACAGGACACAGAAGTGGGAGCGGGTAACTACAGGTGAGGAAAGGCTCTGACTTCATCAGCGCAAAGGCCAGCAACACCAGAACAAG
The DNA here is from genome assembly GCF_003668045.3 of Cricetulus griseus. Classification (NCBI taxonomy): domain Eukaryota; kingdom Metazoa; phylum Chordata; class Mammalia; order Rodentia; family Cricetidae; genus Cricetulus; species Cricetulus griseus. The sequence continues at coordinate 444,564,749 of NC_048595.1, forward strand.
GTGGCCCTCCAGGGAAGAAAACTGTTTGCCCTCTCCCATCAGCTATAATTTGCAAATGGCTTCTTGGTGGGGACTTTGTGTCCACTTCCTCTTCTCACTGCTGGGATTTTATCTGGATTGAATTTGAGCAGATTTTGTGGTCTACAGAGCAAGTTCCAGGACAGCTAGCACTGTTATATAGAGAAACCCTGTCTTGGAAAACAAACAAACAATGAATAAATGAATGAATAAATAAATAAATATAACCCAAGTTTATTGTATGAAAAATCTTTTTTTTTTCAAGACAGAGTTTCTCTACAACTTTGGAGCCTGTCCTGGAATGGAACTAGCTCTGTAGACCAGTCTGGCCTCGAACTCACAGAGATCTGCCTGCCTCTGCCTCCCGAGTACTGGTATTAAAGGCATGCACTACCTACCGCCACTCAGCTCGAGAAATCTTTTAACTGAATTTTAAAAAGGAGAAAGTGGTGACCCTCACACCTTGACAGCTGTCAGTCTGGTCCTGGCCCTGCCTGTCTCTGGCTATGTGATCCACCCCTGGGCATTGGTTCTGGGGTGTGCTGAAGGGCAGGGTTGAAGCCAATGACCCCACGTGCAGGCTGAAACTGGAGCTTGGTGGCCCCTCAGTAAACAGCTTGAAAGAGCAGAGGGTACAGGAGAGGGACAGACCTCCCTGTCACTGAGGATGGACAAATCCACACTGGAACAGAAACTGGTGGAGCTGGAATCACACGTTCGCAGCAAGCAGCCCCTGCAGCACCAAGGCACAGTGTCAGCCACTCTGAGAGCACGTGCCACCTCCCCTGAGTCTATGAGTGACCACCCAAGAAGGTGAACAGTGTTTCCTCGTGTTGACATCCTAGCTAGACACCAGGGCGGGGCACAGGCAAGCCCGTGGAGTCCCTAGGACAATCGTCCTAGGCAGCACTCCTTGCACCCTTTAAGGTGTTATCACGTGATCAAAATAGGACCTCATTAGCAAGGAAGAAAATGTTTATGAGATAGATGACGTGGTAAGGATCTCAGTGCCCTCAAATTTAGCTGCACAGATGCTCGATTCCTGTAACCCAGATATTTCAGCAGGGTTGTCAGTGAAATCTGGCAAGATAAGATCTCTGGAAAACGAGGACAAAGAACGGCCACCCCCTCCCAGCCCTCACACACACTATAAAGCTTCGCTCATTTAAAGGCTGGCAATGGCGTCTGTTCTAGTTCTATTTCTGTTGCTGTGAAAAGCAGACCAAAAGCAACATGGGGAGGGAAGGGAAGGATTCATTTGGCTGAGCCTTCCAGGTCACAATCCATTGTTGAGGGAAGCTGGGGCAGGAATCTAAAGCAGAAACCATGGAGGAATGCCGCTTGGTGGCTCATTTGTAAGTTCATATCCAGCTGACTTTCTTTTACAGCCCCTGGCTGCCTGTCTAGGGATGGTGCTACCCTCAGTGGGCTGGGCCCTCCGGCATCAATAATCAAGGCTGTCCCTACAGATGAGCCCCACAGGCCAATCTGATTTAGGCAATTCCCCAATCCAGGTTTTCCTCTTAGTTGATGCGTAGCTGTGTCAACTTGACAATTAAAGCTGACTAGAATAGCACCAACACAGAGAGGCTCTGTGGAGAAGAACATGTCCATAGAATGGCCACCCATTAGAAATAGTAATGTTTTACAAGCTCAGTACTGGGGAACTGAAGAAATGGCTTAGCAGTTGAGAGTACTGGCTGCTCTTCCAAAGAACCCAGGTTTGATCCCCCAAAACCCACACTGCAACTCACAACTGTTTGTTGTTCTGGTGTCCTTTTCTGGCCTTCATAGGCACTGCACACATGCAGTACACAGTCATACTTTCAGGCAAAACACTAACACACAGACCATGAAAAATAAATTAAGGTCAATCTTGGACAACTATCCATTTTGAACCATAAGCTGGAACTTTCTTTTTGGAAGAACAAACACACAGGGCTATTCCCACTCTGGAGCAAAGCCAGCAAAGCACCCCTGCACCCCAGCACGCCTGCCCGTAAGTGGCCAGCTGGCGCAGATAAAATGTTCAAACCCATGCAAAGGATTCAGAGTTACTGAAGCAGTGAGGGTAACAGGCCAAGATTCTAGGGCAGGGGGCTAGAGGGTGCAGGGACAGGGAGCAGTGAACAGTGCTGGCTCCCAGCCCATTTGCATTCTGGACACGGGGTGAGTGGCTGAGAGACTGGAGTCTTTGCAGGCAAAGAGCTGTTGCTGAGTGACAGAAAAACCTGCAGAGCTGTGGTGGAAAGCAAACAGGAGGCTAAGAAAAGGAAGTGGAATCCCAAGGTGGACACACAGGCAGCTCTCCCCTGAAGACATCTGGCACGTTCTGAAACCTAGGTAGAGAATTTCAGAGACTAAGCCAAGAGCCTCTGAAAGTCAAAGGAAATTTCCGCAGTGGTAGGCCAGTACTACAGGCTGCAGGTGTCATGGAAACCCAGGGATGCACAGCAGAGCCCAGACGGGCCCTGACAATGAGACCTGCCACAGCCTGGCCTCGACTGGCTATGACGGAAGCTTCTAGGAGAAGTGAGCCATCTCCAGTTGGGTACAGCAATGTCAGGGTCTGGATGGCATCTCAGTCGGCAACGTGAGCCCTTATATCGAAAGTTACAAGGCTCAGGGCTGGAGAAATTGCTCAGCATTTAAAAAGATCGGTCTGCTGTCACAGAGGACCTGCAAGCAGTTCCCAGCACCCATACGGCAGCTCACAAGCAATTGTGATTGCAGTTTTAGAGGACCCAATGCCCTCTTCTGGTATCCTCCAAGAGCTCCAGGCATGCATAGGGCGCGCACACACACATACACAGGTGTACAGACAAAACACACGCGTAAAAAAAAAATAAATATATTTTAAATAGTCTGGGAAATGCCAGACTATTTAAAAAAAAAAAAGGCTGTAGGATTTAAAGGAACGAGAATGAGAAAACCAAAACTTCAAAAGGGGGAAAATACTACACACTACACAGACCTAGGAACTATCAACATGGACTTTAAGAACATGACCAGCAAGTTCAAAACACAGAGTAAAGGGGAGAGGATGGCAGTGAAGGGGAGAATTTTGCCAGAAGATTTGTTTTTCGTTGAAGTTCAAAAAAATATTTATCTTATGTGCATGAGTGTTTTGCCTGGTGCACAGGGGGCCAGAAGAGGGCATCAGAGCCCCTGAACCTGTATAGATAGATAGATAGATAGATAGATAGATAGATAGATAGATAGATAGATAGATAGATAGATAGAGAGAAAGAGAAGCGAGGGGGTGGGGTGGATATATGGATGCCACAGGTGCTTTAACTTTGGATCCATTTCTCCAGCCCCGTGATTGCAAACTGAATGACTCGAAAGGAAATTCTCAAATATCAAACAAGTTGAGAACCCTTGTTACTTTTGCAGAAGTGCAGCTCCCAACACCACACACCGTGTTTCACAACCATCCATGACCCCGATTTCAGTGGGATCCAATGCCCTCTTCTGACCTCTGTGAGTGCCAGGTATGCACATGGTGCACATCATTCCAACACCTAAAATAAAATAAGTGTAAAAAAAAATCAGTAAAGTCAGGCATCTTTGCCTTATCCAGAGCCTAGACAAGCTTCCAGGTTTTTCCAGTTGAATGTAATAAAGTTGCAAGATCATTCTTTATTAATGGTCTTTACCATGTTGTTACATTCATTATGTATCTAATTTGTTGAAGTTTTTTTTGTTTTTTTTTGTTTGTTTGTTTTTTGTTTTTTTTTTCAAAAAGGAGGTTGAATTTTATCAACTGGCATTTAAAAAAATCTGAAGTCTGGGCCGGAGAGATAGCTCAGCCGTTAAGAGCATTGGCTGCTCTTCCAGAGGTCCCGAGTTCAGTTCCCAGCAACCACATAGTGGCTTACACCCATCTGTAATGAGATCTAGTGCCCTTTTCTGGTGTGCAGGAAGAACACTGTATCCATAATAAATAAATCTAAAACAAAACAAAAAACCCTGAAATCTCTCAGGGCATCATCCCTGCCTACTTCCCCTCTCTCTCCCTTGACTCTAGTGGAATGAATTGCTTTTCCATTTGCTTGGCAATCTATGATTTTTGAGCTTACACTCGGATGACCATCTGCACTGGGGATACTGGAACTGGGGAGCTTGGATGGTGATGATTTGCTGGAAGACTTGTGGCTGTTCTCACTGAGGATTCAGATCTGATGCTGAGACCAGCGTGGGTGCATGGGTCACTCAGATACTCTCCATTTGCAACTGAAACTCCTCCATGAGGACAGACCATGACCTTAGATTCTTAGAAGCTTTTACTTTGTCATTCCTTGTGTAGGAATGTCATGGAGACAATCCCCTGTGTCCCTTTAATGGTGTCCTGATCTCCCCAGCCTTGCAGTCACCGAGGGTGTAGCTTCGAACGGTCTGCTGTCTTGAGATGACACTTGTAGTCATGAGTGGTCTACTCCTGCCACATGGTCCCAGTTCTCGAATGCCTCTGAATCATCAGCAAAGGCCCTGGCCTTCTTGCTGACACGGCACCTTTGTGTCAGCAGTGCTATTTATGCACTTTCCATTCATTTCTGTTTCCTGAGTAGTTTTCTCGCTTGTTTCTGATGGGTGTTAATCTGTCTCGGATTTCCAGGTGCTCTGTAACGTAGGCCAGAGGGTGGCTGTTTCCTCTCTTCTTCTTCTCTCTACTGAGAAATGTCCACTTTCATGAGAAAGCTTACTCTGTGTGCTTGAATGTGCACGTGTGTGCGCGCACCCCCCCCACACATACACTATGGCCCAGCCTGGCACAGCACTCCAAATTGCCTACATCAGCTTCCTAAGTGTTGGGATACAGGGCTGGGATACAGGTGTGTGGTGTGTGTGTGTGTGTGTGTGTGTGTGTGTGTGTGTGTGTGTGTGTGTGCACGACCACACCCAGTTGAGTTCTTATTTATCTGAACTTTTTTTTCTTTAAAAGTTTATTTATTTATTTATTTATTTATTATGAATACACCCATGTATGTCTGCAGGCCAGAAGAGGGCACCAGGGCTCATTATGGATGGTTGTGAGCCACCGTGTCGTTGCTGGGAATTGAACTCAGAACCTCTGGAGGAGCAGCCAGCGCTCCTAACCTCTGAGCCAGTAATTAAAAACAACAGGAGAAAACATGAACTTTTGGAAATCTAAAATCCATCAGGCCACAAAGTAACTCCCAATAACTTCCATATTGTGTCAAATGGACTGCTTCACTTGAAAACAAACTAAATATTAACAATAACAACATATTTAGAACTTTAAAAGTAAACTTTTAAATAATGGATACACTATAGAAGTCACAATGGAGCTACAGAAATTCTTAGTAAATAATAACAAAAATGCTATTAGCATCCATAATGGGACTTCCACTTCCAACCAGAATGGAGTCAGAGGAACCAGACTTAGCTCTCAGGGTTTGGGTAGGGGGGAAAGCCAGATAGTTCTGGAAAGGAAGAAACTACTCACAACTCAAGATATTTGCCAGTGATGCTACCGCTGAGCCTTGCATAATGTCAGTCTATGGCCGTGTGATCCAGAGACAAAAAGACAGAGCAGTTAAAAGCTAAACAATCCCCAAAGCTTGTACTGAGTAAAGAGGTATTTGCAGATAGAGCATCCCTGATGACATGTTTTGCTCATGCCCATGGGAGGCCTGCCTCTTTCTGAATAGAGATGGAGGAGGAGTGGAGGGGAGGGGGTAAATGGAAGGGGGGCAGGACTTGGAAGAGAGGAGGGAGAGGAAACTGTTGTCTGTATGTAAAATAAATTTTTTAAATGCCATTTAAAAAAAAAGAGGTATTAGTGATCCAATCAGCCAGGCTACAGGGTCTTCTCCATCCCAGGAATTCCATTGAGTCACCAATGGAATTGGAGTAGTTGGGTGACTCTACACCTCCCTGCAGGAAATCTACTCTAGATCTATCCCAGAAAAGTTTAATGGGCTTTGACTGGCAAAGTCCTCTCTCCAGAGAGCTGCCAGCCTGCCAGAGCGATCTCCAGTGTGCACTAGAGGGTAACCTGTAACTCAGACCAGAGTGTAAAAACCACGCCCACTGTCCAATGACTTAGTACTAGATGTGCTGAAGAGCAGGAAGACCTGGAACTAGAGAAAAGCCAGCCAGCAGAAACAGGCATTTTTCTACAGTGTTAGATAAAATTGAGTCAATGGTTTCAAAATCTACCCACAAGCCAGGCACCAAGTTGTGCGTCTGCACTCCCAGCACTAAAGAGACTGAGGTAGAGTCATTTAGCCCAGGAGTTTGACACTAAGCTGGGCAACTGAGCAAGACTCCCCCTCAAGAGAAGAGCTAAATTAAATAATATAAAATATAAATTTGCCAACAAACTAGACAAAAAACTAGAAGTACTTTCTAAGTGAGTTCCACCATACATTTTAAAAATAATAATTCAGATTTTACATAGACCTTAAAAGAAAGTGGGCAAGAGGGAGGATGCAAGGAGAAATTATATATCTACTATTTATTCACTGAAATTAGCAAAACTTTGTTGACAAATTAGTCAAAGAAAATGGATATTATAGATTAATTTCACTATTGAGCATAGATTCAGGAGTCCAGAAGAATTAGCTCCCGAGCTGACAAGATGGTTCAGGGGTTGAAGCACTGGCCACTAAGCCTGGTTGTCTGACTTCAGTCACAAGCAACACATGGTGGGAGGAGAGAACCAGCTAACACAGGTTGGCCTCTGGCCTCCACAGACATGGTTATGGCTCTCAAGTTTGCAAACAAAAATACAATAAAACGTAAATAATGTAACTTTAAAAAATTTAATTAGCAAAACAACATGGGACTCCTGAAATATTGGCATAAAGTGTACCAGGGACATCTGTCGTTAAGTTTCATTACACACCTGGGAAAGGGGGAATATATGACATTTGCAGTAATATTAAAAAGCAAAACAACAATGAAAATATCAGTAGTCTTCCAGACCCACATATGATAAATCTCTGATTGATATTTAAAAAAAAATAATTTTTAAATCCCAGAAGCTATCCACTGAAATCCACCCAAACATCACACTTGCCAGTGGCTTGGGGAAAAAATGCTCCATTTATAAAAAAATCTAAGACCAGCCCAAGATGACTGCCACCACTTCTGCTCAGCTGTTACAGAGGTTCCAGCCACACAGTAAGATAGGTAAAACAAAAGAGAGAGAGAGAAAGAGAGAGAGAGAGAGAGAGAGAGAGAGAGAGAGAGAGAGAAAGAGAGCAGTCACCATGCAGTCTGTTTGTTCATCTGCATAGAAGCCAGTATTTCCCACAAATCCTGAGTAAGTACAAAGCTTCGGCAAGGTTGTTGGAAATCTACATGTTGATACACACCAGGTCAGAGACTTAGAAACATTTTACACTGCCATTTAAAATAATAACCAAACTATGAAGTACCCAAAGATCATCACTAAAGAGCCCATGAAATTTTCATGAAGAAAAAATTTAAACTTTGCCAAGATCTAAATAAATAAGGAGCTATGACCTTTTCATGTTTATTTTGTGCCCTGCGGTGTGTGTGCATGTCTGTGTGCTTGGTGCAACATTCAGTGTTTTCTTCCACCTTAGTTTTTGAGATAGGGTCTTTCCCTGAACCTGGAGCTCATCTATCCGGTTAGGAGCCAGGAGCCTTCTTCCGGCCCCTACCTCCCTGGCACTGGATTACAAGCAAGAACTGCCCATCCCCAATAGCACCAGGGATCGAATTCAAATTCAAGTCCTTACGTTCGCCTGGCACCAGCTTTACCAGATGAGCTACCTCCCCAGCCTGAGCTTTTGTGAAAAACAAACATCTCAAAAACGTTGACTTTTATGTAAATCAATCTACAACTCCAGTGTAATTTCAAGTAATATCTTAATCTCTTTTATTAAACTTGGCAACTTGCTTCTAAAAATGTGTGTGGGAGAGTAAGATACTAGGAATGCCAATACCAAGTCTGAAGGGAAACAGACCATGGATTCAGTGTCCCCGGGCTGTGGTTTGGATCCGGACTTCCCACACTCAGGCCCTGTGACCCCAGCCTACTCTACTGGGAGGTGAGGTGATCTTTAGGAAAGGACCTAAAATGGCTTCACTCACAGAGAACTCCTGTGCTGATGGCTCAACACAGGGCGAAGCAATGAAGCCATGCAACCTTGGACCCAAACTCTGAGCCTTACTAAACCTTCCCCTTTGTAAGATGATCCTCTGGGGCATTTGTTGTAAGAACAGCTAACACCCTTGGATTCTGCTGCCTGGGGTCAACCATGACCTAAAAATATTAAATGGATATTTGTAAACATAAGCAGTTTCTAAGTTGTTAATTTTATTAAGGTTTATTATTATAACAGCTCCATTTTATTGTGAACTCCTGTTGGCGTCTTCCTATGCCCACCCCATACACAAAACTATCAGATACACATGTACAGGGAAAATGAGTCTCTAGGGGGCCATATCCCACCATAGTTTCAGGCAGACATGTGGAGCCTTGGAATGTGTTCCCTGGAGATCAGGAGGTACAATGCAGTACTGGGACTGAGTGGGAAGCTGGCTGTGGTGGACCCACCCCTGTAATCCCAGCCTTTAGGAGGTAGAGACATAGCAAGTTCAGGATCTGTCTGAGCTACGTGTGATCATGGATGGATGGATGGATGGATGGATGGACGGACAGATACAAACAGACTAACTGACATGGAGAGGGATAGAAACCCACCCATGTAAACAGAAAGGATCAGAAGCAGTACTATGAAGTATAGTCCTTTGCATGTGGTGTGTAGCCACAGCCCAGGAGATGTCTCAATGGGTAACAGGGCTTGCTAACCAAGCATAAGAATTTGAGTCCATACTCCCAACATCTATGTGAGCAGCCAGGAACATCTGTAGTCCAAACAGGGGTTGAGGAGGCATGTTACAGAGACAAAAGTATCACAGGGGCTTGCTGAGCAAATGGTGAGCAAGAGTCTGAGAAACTCTTGTCTTGAAAGGGGAAGATGGTAGAGCAGGACACTCAAAGTCCTCCCCTGGCTTCTGCATCCTCTCTGCATGTGCAAACATGATCACAAACAACTGCATACACGTGCACGCCCACACACATACATGAAAAATGTTTTAAAATGTTTAATTTTAAAAAGGGTAGCTAGGATAACATCATCATTGCACCATACTCTGGAGGGTGTGGGGGGGACGAATTCTCTCAGAGCCAAAGAGAATAGGTCATTGTGTACAACAGAGGGGAGCATGGTAATGGCAGAGTCAAAAGAAACTGAGCTGTCTTGGGGGCTCCTGACCTAGGGAAGGGGACCCCTTTTGGGACATCAGAGGCATTGCTACCAGTGTCTGAGAGTGGCGTGGGCCAGGATGCACCTGTATATTTCAGGCTTCTGAGTCAACATGGGACAGGACTGTGTACAAGGAGAGCAAGGAAATGCCAAATCCCTGTGGACAGTGGGTAGGAGACAACCATGATGCAATGGCTGAGGATGCAGCCATGGATCTAACCTAGTCCCCAGAGTCACATGTTAACAGCAGTTTTAGGATGAAGAAATGGACCCTTTATGGACTCCTGATTTAATGGCTCATTATGGAAGCAATTTTAAAATAAAATCAAGCTCTCTGGTACACGTGTTCTGCCTTGAATGGGATAGTTATGGCTGTTAGATGTAGTATAAGTCCTTCACTGTAGCTAAGCAAAGGCAGGCAACCATGCTCTTTGACTACGGGGCAAATAAGACCCTGTGTTTTGTGAGTTATGTGGTCCCAGGTATTTCACAATAGCTACAGAACTTGGATCAAGACACACACAGAAGACAGACAGTATGTGGGGTGGGCATGAGCAGCAGGTGCTCTTGGCCACCTGGGAAGGTGATAATTCTGCAGAGAACACACAAGGGCCTCCCTGGCAACCTAGCAGCCTTTACCTGGGGATCTGTCTAGCTTTAAGATAGGTCAGTGGAGGGATCTGTGTCCACACAACCATGCCAGGGACACTGAAGAACATGGCATCAACAGGTTCCTCTTCCTGAATATGAGAGGGAAAACATCTGGAATGGGTTTTCTTTTTATCTTCTCTCTCTCTCTCTCTCTCTCTCTCTCTCTCTCTCTCTCTCTCTGTCTCTCGCTCTGGTTTTTCAAGACAGGGTTTCTCTGTGTAGCTTTAGAGCCTATCCTGGCACTCGCTCTGGAGACCAGAGTAGCCTCTAACTCACAGAGATCCTCCTGCCTCTGCCTCCTGAGTGCTGGGATTAAAGGCGTGCACCACCAACGCCCGGGGTTTTCTTTTTATCACAATGGATTCAAAGATTCAAAGCCAGTTCACTCCCAAAGAGTGAGGAGGGGGCCCTCAACCAACAGCGCTCATGCCTTCCAGTCACACTGAGACCCCATGAAGCAAGAGAAAAAGCAGAGCAGAGTCACTCCAGTGGTGAGAATAAAGAATCTGGATGGTCACAGTGGTGCAGTGAAGCAGTGTGTGTGTGTGTGTGTGTGTGTGTGTGTGTGTGTGTGTGTGTGTGTGTGTGTGTCTGTGTCTGTGTGTGTGTGTGTGTGTGTGTCTGTGTGTCTGTGTGTGTGTGTGTGTGTGTGGTACTCTCCCTCCCAGGGCTATGTTTGGGTACCCAAAGAATCCTGAGGAAGGCAGGTGCAGGGCATAGATAGGGCTAAACAGGAAACTTCCCCACTGCCACCATCCACCTCGTAATAGGTAGCATTCCTGGGCCACCCACAGGCAGCTGAATGCCCTTTTTTCCATAAAGACTGAAGAGCACAGTCTTCAGGTCAGAGGTTGAGACCAAAATTCTGGTGCTGGGTGGGTACCGTGGCAGCAGCCACCCCATCACCTGGGACTGGGCCCACAAAGGGTCCCCAGTCAGAGCCCCACTCAGAGGGAGTGGATGCATCACAAGCAATCCTGACACTGGGCCTCCCGAGGTGGTGAGTGCGCCAACAGGACACCAGCGTCCATGTACTGCAAATGCGCAAAGCGGGGAGCTTGGTAAAGCTGCCGGAAATGGGCTGCATGCGAAAGGGAAGCCACAGACAAAGCTCGCAAACAAAACCTCAGCTTACAGACTCTGGTGCTCCAGAGAGAGCCACCTTCGCAGCGGGAACAGGATGCTTTGTCATGGAAGCAGCATGCAGGATTTCAGACGGAGAACTGGAAAATGAAGTCTAAGAGATGTCCACAACACAGAAAAGACAGAGATAAGTGTGGGGAGTAAAAACAGCAACCCGGGAATTTAAAGAAGAAAAGAGAAAAAAGGTGGGAAGACCATAAACCTACAAATGAGAGACCCGGTCCTCCATTCAAATGGCCCACAGGCATCATTAGAAACAAAAACCCACTGAGAGCTGTCCAAATAAATGCATGGTAGACTCCCATGGAAAATGAAGATTCCAGAGAGAGGAGTTACAGACGAAGGTAGTCATAAGCCCGGGATGCCCAGGCCTGTGAAGCCAGAGCCTCCCATGTTCTGAGGAAATGACTCAGCAAGGGGTGCTGATGGAGAAGAGCCCCTCACACACTCATGGATTCATGCGTCATGAATGTGTAAGTGTCACAAGGATGCGCCCCAGCAAAGCAAGATAGAAAACCATAAAAGACAGCCAAGGGGGTCGAGACTCAGAGACTCAAACTGGTGGGAGGCAGGAGCCAACTGACAGAGGATGGTGAGCATTAGGCTAACAGTAATTTGCCAGACAGAGGGTGGCTACCAGGCCTGGGGTGTCAGGAAAGAGGAGACTCTGCAGAGCTGCAGAACCCTAGAGACAAAAGAAACCCATTCAGTTAAAAAGGTGATATCTGAGGTCTAGAGGAAGGAAAACTCTGAACAAGAAAGTCTTGCCAGGGGCTGGAGAGATGCCTCAATGGTTAAGAGTACTGGCTGCCCTTCCAGAAGATCTGGGTTCAATTCCCAGCACCCACTGGTGGCTCACCAACGTCCATTACTCCAGTTCCAGGGACACCCTCTTCTGAATTCCTCAGGTACCAAGCATGCGCAGACATGTGTACAAACAAAACGCACATACATATAGAATTAACTTTTAAAATATATATTTAAAAAAAGAAGAAATTTCTGCAGAAGCACAGAGCAATGCACAAACAGCAAAACTCCAGGCCAATGCTTCTCCGTGCTCCTCCATGTCGTGTGGTTGCCACAGCCCTGTCCCATGTTGGGGACCTGCAGCCACAGTGACCAAGAAGCAAGCAGAAAGTGAGAGCCAATCACAGAAGGCAACTGGGTCCCCCTCCCCCAGGGAAGCCGCCTCAGAATGGTGTCCATTGGCCCTGTATCTTACTGTCTTACTTTGAACAGGTGACAGACAGGACAGGCTACTGAGGCCCACTTGAAGCTGAGTGGATGTGGGGAGTCCTGGCACCCCTCTAGAGCATTTCTGGGCATCCTCATCCCCAGAGGCCAGCTCAAGGGGAGGAGACCATAGAGGCAGTCAGGGGCTGTTGTGACCCCTAGAGCTCCACCCAAAGGGAAGGATGTCCTGCTCAGCCAGCCTCAAAAATTCCCAGACCTAAGACTGCCCCAGTGGACAGTGTAACAGTTGCTTACCCTCAGCTATAGAGATCAAAGATGGTACTCACTGAGTCTTTCTGGAGGGTGGGAGGTGGCACTATGCTGGCCCTCTCGAAGGGGCAAGGAATGGGGATATAAGAGAAAAATGAAAGACAGATGGGAGGGGTGGAAGACAGACAGAAAACGCTAAAAGAGCAGCAATTGTTTGGAGCTTGGAAAAGTCAAGCATGAGTCTTCAGGATCCTCAGTGTCTGCATCTGAGTAATGGGCACACTACCACTGGCATCTGAGGGCTTTGGATAATGGAATGCATACAATGGCACAGTGCGGTTTACACCATATAAATGTCCCCTGCTTTCTTCCGGCCCCAAGCCGATGAGGAGGGGGATCTGCCTCCTGTGTGCTGGTGACTTACAACCAGCTTTTTGAAGGAGGCGGTACCCAGCTCAAGCGAGAAGGAGAGAGAGGTCTGTGGGAAGCAGCATTGAAGGACATCGCCAGCCTGAGCAAGGGGATACTCGGCTACGTAGTGTCCCTGGTCCTAAAGCCCCACCTGCTTCTAGGACCAGGACTGCCACTGCTGCAGATCCCTGGAATTGGGCATGGGTAAGAAGGATATCCAGCTAAGTGGACCGGAGCCTGAAATCTGAGCAAGAGATGGCACACAGGGGGCGACTCCAGACCATCTGAATGTCTTGGCCCGCCCACATCACACCCGGGATTACATTAAACGTAGTGTATAAAGGCTTTGCTGAGGGCATCTCAGGTACGACGGGCCAGCAGGCGGGACTGGGGTAGGCACTGGAGAGAGCCTTTGCTGCTGACCTTGACTGAGTCTTCTAGCCCTGCAGTGTCCCCACCTGCGTCACGGCAGGCCTGGCTCAGCCAGACCCTGGGGGAGGAGCAGTCAGTCAGGCCAAGTGTGGATCCAGGACCCTGGCTGGGGGGAACGGGGGGGTGGGCGGGGGGACGTAAAGCAGCAGTACTACTACATTGGGTGGGGCTGGAGTGTCTCTGCTCCGCTTCCGGTACGGACTTAGTACCGCTTTGGTGCTTTGGTACCAGCAGCCGGAAGCTCTGTCCTTCGGGTCTAAGAGGCCTGGTTTTGCCCAGGCTCTAGGGAACATGTGGACCTCTGCACACGCAAATTACGTGTTCATCTGCCAGCTCAGTGGCCCAGGCCCATCACTCTCCACAGGTGACCACTGACCTCCCGGTTCTTGGAGAGATGAGCTCTGCCCAAAGGCTTGGTCAGGGCACAATTTTTGTGCGGGATGACCCTCCTTGAATAATCTTGTCCTTCTGGGATTTTGATGGGGCCAGTCAGACTCACCTGCTATTCTGTCTTTGCGGGACCCCCCACCCCCACCCCTGCACAAAGCCCACAGGAGGATTGCCCTGCAGAGCACACAGTCAATGTAAGAGACAGGAAAAATGGGCACAGAATGGGCTGGATCCTGAGACAAGCCCCTGCCCCCAGCCCCTGCCTACTGGCCGACCGAATCCTACTCAGCCACTCATCAGTCTGGCTTTGTGCAGAGCACAGGCCTCCACCTGCCTGAGGCCGGTGCAGTCTGCAGGTTCCACGGCCCATCTGAGTAGGGCGTGAGGCCAGGGGGCAGGGCAAGAGAGGTACCCAGCCTGAGCAGTGCCCAGTGGGGCAACTCCCACGGCCACATCGCAAGCTCCCACACAGGGACCTCCAAGGCGGCCTCCCTGACCTGTGGCCAGCAAACCAAGAAGGACGACCTGTCCTTCAGATCCATCCTCACTACGAGGAAGCCCTTAGTAGGGAGAGGAAACAGGCTTCACACCCAGGACACTGGGCTTCCCGCAGCCCTCTGTCTGAGAAGACTCTGATGTTGACTCCACCCAGCTAAAGCAGACCTGAGGCCTGCCCTGGACCCCGCAGCACCCCTCACCCGGCTGCCCCACACCTGTCCTGCCCACAGCCTGACTAGGGCAGGTGACACCCCTCACCCGGCTGCCCCACACCTGCCCTCCCCACAGCCTGACTAGGGCAGGTGACAGCCACACCTGCAAAATGGCTGCCGCAGGTGCGGCCCCAGCCCCCCGAACCCCGCAGCTTCCCCGCAGCCTGCGCTGCCGCCTTAGACAGAGGCGCTGGGCACGTTGCCCTGGCCGCCGCCTTCGGCCAGCTCGGTGTGACCGCGTCTTCCGCAGGAGGCTGCGCTGAGGCCGTGGGTGCCCGGGATTGGACTCGCCCCAGCCCAGGGCGCAGCAGGGACTCTCCGCACCTCCTCCTCCTCCTCCCGCAGCCGCGTGATCCAATCCGCTTGCCCCAGCAGGCCTTTAATCCCAGCAATGCGGGCCCCCTCTTAGGTAGGCTAGCCGCTGGGGGACAGACTGGTCCTCTGGCCTCTGGGGAAAAGTCCCCATTCCTGGGGACGTGGGCGCGCATCGGGTCCGCGCCCGGGCGACGTCGCGCCGGCGCCCAGCAGGCCCCATGACTTGGCAATCCCTCTCTCCCCTCCCCCTCCCCCGCCTGCGGCCCCCCTCATCCCGCACCGCACCGCACCGAGACCCTCCCTCTCCCGCTCAGCCCGAAGGCACTCCCTGCCTCTCCGGGAGCAGGGGCGGTGGCCTTCCCCCTAGGAAGCAGGTGGGGCGCGGGGTGGCTTAAGGAGGGGGCGCGAGGGTCTTTGCAGGCAATGTTCCTAGAGTCAAGCGATGCCAGACGCCTGGGGACCTCTGCTAGCCCAGACGACGCGTCCCTCGGCCCCCTCCCTCCAGGCGGGGGCCACACCTGTTACTGGGGCGCTGGCTTAGTCGCCACCAGGCGTGTCTGCGGGTGGTTCCTCCCGCGCTGTGTCTTTCTGGAAGGGAAATGGGGTCTCTGGAGGGAGGAGCATCGGGAGCAATAAGAGTGATGGGCAGTCACCAAGTGCGCATTAAGCCGGTGGCCGGGCCGTGGCGCCGCATCCCCCGCCCCGCCCGCCTGTTTTGCTGTCGGCTCCAGCATCTGCCCTCCCCCACCCACCGGGGACCAGAGCGGCTGCCCCGCGCGCCCTCCCCTAGGGCCTGGATCGGCAGCCGCGCCCCGTCCCGACTCCCCGCAGCCTTGTCCGGGTCCCGACTCGGCATCTCTGCCTCCCCTCCCCCGCGGATCTGCCGCATCCCTCTGGGTAGCTCCTCTGCAGTGGAGGGATACAGGGAAAAGGAGGCTGCGACCAAATCTGCTGGTCCCTCTCGCTGGCGACCTCCGCCCACATGGGCCCAGGGTCGCGCGGCAGCAAAGGCGCAAAGGCGTCTTTTCTGAAAAGCTTCGCAGGGAGCACCGACACCCCTGAATTCGCCCCTTTGTTCTTTGAAGAGGCGGAGGAAGGTCGGGGGAAGGGAAGCCTCAGCTCCAAGCCCGCGCTTCGGGCTGCGACAAGGACATTGGCGTTGGCCAGGAACCCCCCGCCGATGCACACTTAGTGCGGGCGCCGGATGCCACGGACAGGTGCGGGATGATGAACGCGGATGGCGACAGGCCGGGCGGGCGGTAGCCTTACCTCTCAGGCGTCACTGGTGGCGGCCCCGCATGGGCACTGGCACCGGAGAGGGTCCCCGAGCCTGGAACCGATGCTGCTTGCTGACTGCTCCTGGTGCTGTGACGGTGGCGCCGCGTGACGAGCTCCGTGCCCCCGGCCCGGCCCTCCCCGAGTCCCTCCCGATGCGCTGGTTGGCTGCGCGCTGCGTCCGAGCCTCAGCCGCCAGCTGGTTTGTCGCGCGGGGAGAAGGACGGGCGTAGCGGCCGCAGAGGAGATGGGGTTGGAGCGGGAGGGGGCTGGGGCTGGGCTGTGACATCACCGGTGAGGGGTGGGGGGCAGACGCCCGGAATCGGATGCAGCATCCCCTCGCTCAGCGCTGCCTTTCACTCCCAGAGAGGCACTAGGTAGCGCCCAGCTGAACCTGCCTGCAGGCTCGGAACCAAGCCCTTGCTGCTTTCATCTGAAATCATAAAATCTGTAAAAACATCCACCTGCTGGACCCGGGGACCTCAACACAGGGGCATCGTAGGGGGACCCAAAAAAGGCTTGGTGTGGGGTTGGGGCGGGCTCTTCTTTCACTGGAGGGTAGGTAGGTGCGTGTTAGGGTTCTGGACTCCTGGGAGTTAACAGGTGGGTCTTAAAATCGTTTCTGGTGTCTGGGCTGGGTCACCAGAGGAAAGCCAGGACATTGCAGGGAGCGCTGCTAACGGGATGACGCCACAGCCTGAGGCTGACCCACACCTCCTTCCCTCAGGTGGAGACCTCCATCTTTGTCCCCCTGGTCCATGGGTCATAGGCTGTCATCACACACTATCACTCTGGTCTAAATTCCCTGGACCCTAGCCCACACGCTTCTCTGATCTTCAATGGCAAAACCAGCCTTCTGGTTCCTTTTTCAGCAGAGGTTGACTGGCAGCTGGATGCACTATAGGGCCAACCACAGCCCAGGACTGGCCTGTGGTCAGCTTACCCACCAGGACTCCCCGCACTGCGGTGGTGGGTGTGATGACGTCATGTGACCATAAAACTAGGGCGCCAGGCTTCCTCTCTAAAGAGCCCCTGCCCGCTGCATCCCCTGCTTCCAGGAGTTGCTGGGCACTTTAAATTGTTAGTCACTTAATCCACAGAAGCCTGTGGGAGGCGGTGCTCCACCTCAGTTGCAACTGAAGCAAGATCCCTGTAAGCAGCGGGGCCAGACCCTCCATCTTCAGCAGATACTACACCACTCCCACCCCGCCCCTCCAAAGCCCGGAAAAAGCTCCTCCCCACAACTTTTGTTCCCCCAGAATCACTGGAATAAGATAACAGGACAGTTATAGACAATATAGTTAATAGGCAGCTAATCTTCAAGGATGGCAGGAACAAAATGTCATGGTGATTATGACTCCATTTTCGTTTGTTAATTCAGGCAAAGCCTATGGCTCTCCAGGCAACTGAACTTTTTCTAATCATTCATTTCTCTTGAGTTTTCGAATTGCAAGCATATGGAGGTATGTTCCTTACGCTGGTGGCTGCTGTGACAAAAGCAACAGAAGGAAAGGACTCATTGTGGCTCGTTCTTTAATAACGTATACTGTCCAACACAGTGGGAAGGACACTTTAGCAGAGGGTGGTCAATCACATCATGTCCACAGTCCGGAAGCAGAGAAGATGCTGCTGCCCGCATTTAGGGGTTTTCTCCCCTCAGTTACAAACACCTCATAGGCAAAGTCCACAGTGTGTCTCCTGCCAGGTTAACAATGAAGATGGACCACCATGCTGTGTTTACACCTATCATTTCTGTATTTTTTCCTAACACACACACACACACACACACACACACACACACACACACCACACACATTTCTTCCACTTTGTAGTGTGTGTGTGCTTTGCATTTATGAATGAGACCATGTGTGTACACAAGTGTATTGTATGTGGATGCATGGATGTAGCGCCCAGAGGTTGACCCCGAGTCTCTTCCTAGGCCACCCACCTTGAAAGTAAAGCCAGAGCTTGCTGATTTGGCAAATGTATCTATCCAGCTCTACCCAGAGGTTCCTGTCTCTGTCTCCCAGGCAATGGGATTTAAATATTGTCCAATTTAAATAGAAGTCCAACTTTAGTTTTGTGAATCTTCTAGGTTTCCCCTTTCTTTTACTCATCTGTTATTCCCTTTGTCAGTCTTTGGGTTCTGCTTGTGTGGCTGTCTTTACAGCTTTCAGTATTATAAAATTTCACTATCTGTCTAAAGCTACACAACTCCGTCTACAGTCCTGCCTTGGGCTGATCTAACAAATTTGCTCCTATGTTTTCATTATCACTCTAATCTAAATGTTTGTGTCCCTAATGACCTCTGGAATAATCTTACTTTCCAGTAGTGTTTGTTGGCACTCTTTTGTTACCACATTCCAATTAAACCTCATTACATTACAAAGTATGTCTGGTCAAGATCCTGGCCAGAAGTAAATGTGTGTTTGTGCACCTCCTGCATTCGGGAGCCTGACCAGACAAGAAGGGGGCATTGGCTCCCCTAGATTTGAAGTTACAGGGGGCTGCAGCTTCCATGTGGGTGCTGGGAATTGAAGCCTGGTCCTCTGTACACAGCCAGTGCTCTGAACAGCAGAGTCACTTCAGACCCTGATCATTTTTTGTTGTGGCGTTTGTTTGGTTGGTTTTGGCTATTTGAGACAGGGTTTCTCCATGAAGCCTTGGCTGTCCTGGAACTCACTCTGTAGACCAGGCTAACCTGGAACTCATAGAGATCCTCCTGCCTCTACCTCCCAAGTGCTGGGGTTAAAACATGTGCTATCACTGCTGGGTCAATTCTTGGAACTTTAAAGTCTACTTTGTTTCAACGTTTAATTCTAACTTAATCCACTATAATAATCAGTTATATCAAGACCTAGTTTTAACACTACATTTAAAACTCAATGGTGTCCCTCTTATTTCTCATTGAATAATCTGTGTTTTCTTCTGCAGAATTATTCTTACTTTTATTCTACAGCAATTGCTCTGAACTCAAGACTCATTTTGATTTATCCTATATCCTAGTTTAAATTTTTCTTTAAAATTATGCGTGTTTCTTTAAAAATTATGTGTGTGCACATTTGTGCAGGTGACTTAAGAGGTCAGAGGATGGCATCAGATTCCCTGGAGATGGAGTCACAGGCCACCCAGTGTGCTGAGTAACAAGTCACAAGTGTTAACTGCTTAGCCATCTCTCTGGCCCCAACAAGCCTGCTTTCTTTCTTTCTTTCTTTCTTTCTTTCTTTCTTTCTTTCTTTCTTTGTTATTATAATAAAATACTTGCTGGGCAGTGGTGGCACACACCTTTAATTCCAGCACTGGGAGGCCGAGGCAGGCAGATCTCTGTGAACTTGAGGCCAGCTTGGTCTACAGAGTTAGTTCCAAGACAGGCTCCATAGCTACACAGAAACCACATCTTGAAAAACAAACAAACAAAAAGACTAAATAAATAAATAAAATAAAATATTTAAAACAATGAACTTATAGAAAGAAAAAAACTCAGTGTTAGCAGACCACTCTGGAGGTTCCAGGCGGCTCCTGCGCCTTGGCCCTCTGGTGAGGGCAGCAGATCATGGCTGGAATGTGTTGGAGCAAAGAGTAAATCCCCAAAGCCTTAAGGTTTCCTACCAGGCTCCACCTTCTAAAGAGCCAAGCCTTTCCCCACAGTGCCACCTGGGGTCAGGCCTTTGTGTGGGACACTCATCCTGCAGAGCACAGGACTCACACACCTATGGACCATGCATGTTCTCAGCGTCCACTTTCTGGGCATCACCTTGGTCCCTTCTTCCCCCTGACAGGCACTGCTGAGTCCGTCTAGACTTACAGTTATGGCAGAAACACATCTTCTTGCTTTAAACTAGTGGATGCACTTTCTGAAATACTTGACCCTCTTGTTGCCTCGTTCTCCAGGTTTGCTTGGAACCTGGGTCTCACTCAGCCCTGGCTGGGCTAGAGCTGCTATGTAGCTGGGAATGACCTTGAACCTCTGATCTTGATATGCATCACCTTGCCCAGCTCCATACTTGAAGCTCCTTTTATATCTACGTGATTTATGAAATGTAAAGTATTCTAACATGGATCCTGGCTAGAAATTATTCTGAAGCCTCAGAAGGCAGGAGGATTGCAATATTTCCGGGCCAGCCTAGGCTATACAGTGAGTCCCAGGCTAATTCGGCATACTGAGTGACATTTTACCATATATGCATGCATACACTTTACAAAGAAGGAGGAGGCCTGGCAGAAACAGTGCTGAACGGTGGACTCAATGAAAACATGGAAGAACATAGAAACATAAAATTAGAACAAAAGAGAAAACAGATTTCGAGTTAGAGAAACACTCTACACAAATAACTTGAAAGTATGTAAGAAGTGAATGGTTTTGTGAATAAATCAACCAAAACTCAGATAGATGAGCATCATGGAGGAAATGGATGCTTTCGCAGAGAAGCACCCCACAGCCTTGGCAGGGAGAATTTCACATTCTTTCAAACATAAAAATAGCCGAGGACCTTCTGGGGTTGACTACAGTGATCTACGGCTATGAAAAGGAAGATGCCCATGAAACCGTTTTGCAAAGTCAGAACAGAAGTGATGCCTGGTGGGGAGGCCTTAATGACCCTCCTGGTTTTCTGGTAATGCTAACACTATAGGAACACCATGACTGGTGGGGAGGCCTTAATGACCCTACTGGTTTTCTGGTAATGTTAACACTATAGGAACACCATGACTGGTGGGGAGGCCTTAGTGACCCTGCTGGTTTTCTGGTAATGTTAACACTATAGGAACACCATGACTGGTGGGGAGGCCTTAGTGACCCTGCTGGTTTTCTGGTAATGTTAACACTATAGGAACACCATGACTGGTGGGGAGGCCTTAATGACCCTACTGGTTTTCTGGTAATGCTAACACTATAGGAACACCATGACTGGTGGGGAGGCCTTAATGACCCTACTGGTTTTCTGGTAATGTTAACACTATAGGAACACCATGACTGGTGGGGAGGCCTTAATGACCCTACTGGTTTTCTGGTAATGCTAACACTATAGGAACACCATGACTGGTGGGGAGGCCTTAGTGACCCTGCTGGTTTTCTGGTAATGCTAACACTATAGGAACACCATGACTGGGCAGAATCCAGTGCTACATCACATGCTACACCACTGCCAAATCTTTGGGTTTAAGTGGTCAACACTAGGGGATGTAGCCAAGCAGCCAAATGTTTATCTACCTTGGATAAAGCCCTGGCTTTGTTGCTCAGGATATAAATAAATAAATAAATAAATAAATAAATAAATAAATAAATAAGCATCTCCATTGGGGAAGGCCAAGCTCTTCTTGGGAAGAGAAATGGGAAGCTTTGCAGGGTCTAACTGGACAGTTTTAGCCTTGGAGCAACCAGGGGCAGAAGTCAACCCAACCCTTCATCAATTGTGTGACCCCACAGGTGCTCAGCCCCTGTGCTAGCCCTCCTCTGCCGGAGGGAGAAGACCACCCTCAGACAGCTGCTTAAATGCAAAAATGAATCAGCACTTATGAATGCCGAGCCTGGGCTTAGGCACACAGCAAAACCCACATAAACAAGACTTACAATAGCAAGACAGAAAAATAACTTCCACTATCGTAAGGATGTGGCGTCAACTCAAACATCAACCTATCCAATTAGAAAAGAGAAAAAAAATGTGACATGAGAAGATGTTCATATCCATCTCTGCCCACCAAAGTTTTTGAAATTATCATTTGAGTATAGGACCATCTTTTATTCCCTAATTTTCTCCCTGATCTGGATTCTCTTCTTGGACCTTCCAGGACAATGGAATGTCTTTTGCTCTAATGAGCAAAATTTGGTGGGCTCTGGACAGTTTCAGGCCCAAGGTTTGTTATGGAAAGCTTAAACCATACTGGGAGCTGGGAACTTTCAACCTCGTCCCCTTATTCTTGGGGATAAAGAGGTCAGAGGTGAGTTCATAGTGAATCGCACCCTACTGGATCAAGACAATGGACTGAATGTTGCCTCCCCGCCCCTGCCCGGTTTATACATTTCAGGTGTTCTGTTATGATATCCAGATGGACTTAACCCTCAGTGAGATAGTATTAAGAAGTGGAGATTGGCCAGACTGTGGTGGCGCACGCCTTTAATCCCAGCACTCGGGAGGCAGAGGCAGGTGAGTTCCAAGACAGCCAAGATTACCCAGGGGACTCTCTTGGGAAAAAAAGAAAGAAAGAAAGAAAGAAAGAAAGAAAGAAAGAAAGAAAGAAAGAAAGGAAGGAAGGAAGGAAGGAAGGAAGGAAGGAAGGAAGAAAGAAAGAAAGAAAGAAAGAAAGAAAGAAAGAAAGAAAGGTGACATCTTAGGAAATTAGGTCAGAGGAGCAGAGCCCTCACCAATGAGACTCTTACTTGGTACCATTTAACATGAAACGGCCTCACAGGCTTGTGTGTTTGAAAGTTTGGTTCGCAAGCTGGTTTGGGAGGTTATGGAGCCTTAGGAAAGAGGGGCCTAGCTAAGGAAGTGTGTCACTGAGGTGTGCCTTGAGCTTTGCAATCCTACCTTGCTTCTTGTCGGCTTCCAGGTTCTTGTTCCACTGAGACCTGGCTACAGACACCAGTCCCCAAGGAGCCACCATCAGCATGCCTCCCTGACATGTATTCCTTCAAACATTAAGCCAAACTAACACTTCATTCTTCCGAGCTTATCGGGGGTTCCCGTGAGAGATCACAGCCTGTATGTTCTCGGCTGAAGAAGAGTCCTCCTTATCAGGAGGCCCATCCTCCTCAACTGAGCAAAACACTTCTGGGGGCCCAGAGTATCGAGGGAGCCACCTAACCAGCCAGTCACCTGAATTAAGCATCATGAGATGACAGCTGTCACAGCTAGATGGCCCTTATCCACATCTTTCTCCTTCCTTCCTTCCTTCCTTCCTTCCTTCCTTCCTTCCTTCCTTCCTTCCTTCCTTCCCTCCCTCCCTCCCTCCTTCCTTCCTTCCTTCCCTCCCTCCCTCCTTCCTTCCTTCCTTCCTTCCTATTGCTTTAGTTAGCTATTTACCACAAAAGTCCCTAAGATACAGGACTGGGAAGCACGCAGGTTGGTAAACACATCCATGAGCCCTCTAGCCAATGGGGGCAGAAGCTCCTGAACCCAGGACTGTTCTAGACTTATCTATGACCTGGCTTTACCTGGCTTTTTACCATGTTCTACTGACACATGGGTAAACCTATATAGTACTCTGAAATTCAGGAGCTGTCAGAAGAAATTACCAAAGCTCTGGAGAGTCTGGGAGCCCCGGGTTTACAGCCAGGTCAGAGTTTAGGTGACCTAAACTTACTACCTGTGGTTGGCTCTGAAGCAGAACTCCATCTCACAAAACTTAGCTCTGCCCTGTGGGGATTCACTCTGGCCTACGTAATCCATGACAGAGTTGAGCTGTGGGACACTTGGCTAGTGGCAGGAGAGCTGAAGAACTGTTTGATGTGGGGGTGATCTCACTTCAATTTCAGTGCCAGAGATGTTGACTATGAAGAAAATATGAGGTTTTTTTTTCCTATTTAAACACAAGATTAAAAATACCAGGAAGGAAGAAACAAAATTATTATTGTCAGATGACATGATGAGCCTATCTAGAAAAGTTGAGTGACCAGTAAGTTTGGTGTGGTTATTTGTGAATACAAAAATGAATCAGATTCCACTAAAGTTTAGTGAAAAGGGGGGGAAAGGGTGGGACTCCCTTAAGTTCAAAATATGCGTTCAATATACTCCCAATTAAAACAGCAGCAGAAGCTTACATGGAAAAATAATAAGGAAATCTGGGGAGGATTTGTCAGTCAGATATCAAATCACAGGCTAGGTGTGAGAACTCATGTTGTCATCCTAGCCTTAGGGAGACAGAGGCAGGAGGATTGCTGCAAGTTCTAGCCCAGCCTGGTTTACACAACAAGCTCTAGGACAGCTAGGACTACAAAGTGACAGTTTGTCTCAAAAACTCCTAAAAGTTATGAAATTTTGGAAGTCACAAAGATGCCAGAATGAAGAACATCAAATGTGTGTGTCATTTCAAACAACTGGAGGTGGTGAGGCAGGGGAGACCTGTATGAAGCGATAAGGCCAGACTCCACCTGATACTTGACAGTGAGGTAAGTCCCTGATACTTGACAGTGAGAACTTTTAGAGAGCTGAATGGAGTGGAGACGCAGGCTACAGCATGTAACCTGAACTCTTTAAAGAAGATAGATGGACTGAAGAAAAAAAAAAAGCCTGACCATCTGTTTAACCAGCCAAGAACAGAATCCAAAAGGCAGCCCCACACCAGAAAGACCATTTCAACACACATGAGGGTGATGAGAATTTCCCAATTTAAGAAAAGATTGTTCAGGTCAACAGCAAGCAAAACAAAAATTCATGTAATCCCCAGCCGTTGGGCAAGGACAGAGATGGGGCAGTTACATAAAGACAATGGACGAACGGGCAAAAAGACCACCACAGAGAAACGCCGACCAAAACAGCGAGATCTGTGTTGAGCCTATGACCTCTGGAGATGAGCATGTCTGGTGACATTCAGCAGAGCCAGCTGTCTGTCTCTGTCACTCCAGGAAAAGCAGTGCCATCCCCCTAGAGGAAGTTTGTCAAGATACATCTGCATTTAAACTGCTTACACTTGATCCCTGCCTGAGCCTCTTTTCTGCTCACACAAAGATTTGCCGGAGTAGACAAGAATATTTACCACTGCTGATGGAAAAACTGAAGCTTGACAATTGGTGTGACATACCCAAAACTGCTGAAGAGAAGGGGGCAGTGCATGGTGGTGAAAGAAGATGGTCAGATGTTCTAGTTTTCTCTGTATTGCTGTGACAAACATGACCAAAAGCAAGAAGGAGAGAAAAGGGGTCTATTTCAGTTTACAGCTGTAGTACAACATGAAGGGAAGTCAGGGCAGGAACTCAAGGCAGGGGCCTGGATGTAGGGACTGAAGCAGAGGCTATGGAGGAGCACTCATGGCTCGCTCAGCTTGTTTTCACAGATAGCCTGCCCAGGGATGACACTGCCAACAGTAGGCTGGGCCCTCCCATGTCAATCATTAATGAATCACAGATGTGCCCACCTCCAGCCTGATTGAGACCTTTTCTCAACTGAGGATCCTCTTCCCAGATGACTGTAGCTGACAAGAACTAACTAGAACACTGGGATGTTCTGGTGAATTATTTAGAGACAGGTATGAATGGGTAGCACTGCTTCTGGCTTTTTGAGGTTGGTGAGACTACAGAACCTGCAGGAGTGAGGGGTGGCATTCTCTCTCTCACTTTTTAAATAGTCTTCCTCTGTCTGTAGTTTGAGTTTTTAAGTTTTGTTCAGCTCTAACACTTTCTCCAGTAGACTTAAGAGTACTGATGAATACAAAATTTCACTTTCTCTAATTCTTTAGTATGTTCTGAGTTTACACCACTAAAAAAATCTTCCAATAAGGCCTCAGAAATCTATGGGGCCTCTTGTAGTAGATCAGTACTTATCCCTAGCATAGGAATGGACTGTGGGAGCCCATTCCACATAGAGGGACACCCCTGAGCCTAGACACACGGGGGAGGGCCTAGGCCCTACCCCCAAAGATATGACAGACTCTGAAGCCCCCCCATGGAAGGCCTCACCCTCCCTGGGGAGCAGAAAGGGTATGGGATAGGTAGGGTGTTAGTGGGGGGCAGGGGAGAAGGGGAGAGGGAGGGAACTGGGATTGACATGTAAAACAATCTTTTTTCTAATTTAAATAAAAGATGGAAAAAATCTTCCAATAAAACAAGAAAAAGTTTTAAACATCTTATTAGAGATTCAGACATCTAGATAAAATCAAACCATGACAAAAAGTAACAAATAGTTGAATCAGATGAAATTCCTAGTGTCTCGGACCCTATGAGCACATCTCAAAAGGTTCACGCACTCTCTGCATTCCTCAGTTGCCTTAGCTCTTAGTGTAGGTTGAGGCTTGAGGGCTCCGCCACCATCAACTTTAATATCTATTGTTGGTGTCCTTGTTTAGCTCGTGCTTGGGCTGTCATAGTTGGTGAGCCTGTGGTAGCAGCATCTCAATCTCAGAGCAAACTCCCTGGTCCTCTGGCTCTTCCGATCTTTCTGACCCCTCTTCTGCAATTATCCTTGAGCCTTAAGTGCAGAAGTTGTATTGTGTATTATCTGTTGGGACTGAGCTCCACAACTCTGCATGTTGACTGGTTGTGGGTTTCCGTGATGCTCTCCATTTGTTGCAAAGAGAAGTTTCCTTAATGAGAGGTGGGTATAAGGACAAATATTAGAACATAGTTAGAGATTATGCTTTTTTAGTGTAGTGGTTGTTTGTTCTCCTCCAAGATTCATTACTCCACTAGCCCTGGGGAGTTGGCTAGGTGTTCTAGTGCCAGGTATGATTTCCCTCTCATTAAGCTGGTCTTATGACTTCCTAAACATGAGCCGAACAAGGATGACACAATAGACATGCTAACATGGAGGGGGCAGGGTGTACCCTGGAGGCCACTACCCTACACAAAGAACTACAGACAACAAAGAATGCCAAGAGCGCGGGGGGGGGGGGGGAGGGATAAACTTCCCCAGGAAAGAATAGAGTAATTGTTTTTCCAATACCAAATAATCATATCTGTAAATGTACATACACCACATAACATACAGACTGAACACGTTGTATTTATGGATTTAGGAATATATATATATATTATATATATATATATGTATAGTAACAGTTCATGTAAATTTGAGAGAGAGTGTGAGGTAGGGTATATGGGAAGCTTTGAAGAGAAGAAAGGGAAAGAGAAATGTAATTGTATTATAATATAAAATAAATAAAAAAATGTAAAGTTTCGACCACATAAATGTCCGAATAACAAGTCATCAGAAAAGCCCAAGTTCACAATCTGAAAAGAACAACCCTCCAGAGGCTGCTGACCAAGAGGAAAGTAAAGCCTGGGGGATCTGCCCAAGCGGAGCCCACGGTGGGGAGAAGGCAGGCCTCAGATGGGCTGGGGGGGATAAGAGAAAGCATTCAGGGATTAGGTGAACAGGGGAACTGGGAGGTCAACAAAATAACCATTTTACCCAGGTTAGGGAAGACCTGCTGGGAACCCTGCAAGGCGGGTCAATAGGTAGGCCTGCGCCCTGCAGAGAAGGGAAGGGCTAAAAAAGATCCCTGGAGTTTAAGAGTATAGACACCGAAACAGTATTTGAGTTGTCTTGGCTTTGGATGCGAAAAATAAAATAAAAATAAAAACCCAAACCTAGAGGTCAAAGAGAAAACAATCATAGTGAAGATAGGTCAGCTGTGAGGTCCCAGCCTTGGGTTTAGCCCAAGTCTATCTGGAACTTGAGAGGATGCAAGCAATATACCACCTCTGGACTCCGCCTCGAGCCACGCCCCTCAAGCCACGCCCCGCAGGAGTCCTGGTTGCCTCGGTAACCTCTTTGGTAATTGCTAGACTCTGTCCTGCCCTTCCTTAGAGCTGCATCGTTCTTACCGACTTCAAGAAGGCAGGCCCCGCCAGGAGCGAGATGCGAATCCACAGGACTCTGTAAACCGTAACCAGGGCCCTGCCTGCACTGGGCTCCTGGCTGCTGGAGATGGAGAGCTTACTCCTGAGTCCAGCATGTTTCTGAAGTGCCTGAGAGCCTGGGGAGCTCTGAGGATTCGCAATTGTTCACAGTGGGGTTGGGGTGCAGCCTCACAGCTTGAAGCTTTTAGTGATTCAAAGGTTCATGGTACAGACAGGGAAACAGAGACCTCCTGGTCTCAGCTTGCTTGCTGTGCTCCAGGCGTCTGTCCCACTACTGGACTATTAAGGCAGGCCAGCCCTATGGCTGACTATAGTTTCTCTTCAGCTGTGTCTAAGCCGTGTTCCCTGCGTTTTTATAGTTTTTGTTGTTGTTGCTGCTGTTGTTTTCGTTCGTTCAGTGTG
The DNA here is from genome assembly GCF_003668045.3 of Cricetulus griseus. NCBI lineage: Eukaryota > Metazoa > Chordata > Mammalia > Rodentia > Cricetidae > Cricetulus > Cricetulus griseus. The sequence goes on from NC_048595.1 coordinate 444,592,723, forward strand.
TGTGAGTGCGCGCGCGTGCGTGCGCACTCTTTAAGCTATTTTATATTTGGCATATTTAAATTGTTTTGTTGTTTGTTTGCTTATTAGTTTGACCTTATAGCTATAACCTCATAAAAAGTGGCTAGCTCCAGCTGGGCAGGGGTGAGCACGCCTTTAATCCCAGGGTGGGAACTCAGGAGGCAGAGGCAGGCAAATATATGTGAGTTTGAGGCCAGCATGGTCTACAGATCCAGTTCTAGGACAGCCAGGGGCTACACAAAGAAACCCTGTCTCGAAAAATCAAAATATAAGAAAGAAAGAGTCCAACCGATTGGACCCAGTTATGATTCTTTCCTTTGGAAAAAAATTTGTCTAAGAGTTTGGATTTAAAAATATGAGCAACCCCCAAGTAGAGTTTCCTTTGGAAGTTTTAAAATAAGTTTTGGCCATTTTAAAGAGTAGATTTCTTTTATCCAAATTATACTGAATAATGAGGAAATTCTCTTGTAAGACAGTGGAAAAAAACTGAATTTTTTTTAAACATGAAAACTAGGTTTGAGTAGGGTTCTAGATAAAGAAATAGTCCTTACAAAACCTTAATTAATGAAATGACTTAATATCTGTCTTAGTTAAGGGTTTCTTTTTTGTTTGTTTGCTTGTTTGTTTTTCCAAGACAGGGTTTCTCTGTATTGCTTTGGAGGTTGTCCTGGAACTCACTCTATAGAACAGGCTGGTCTGGAATTCACAGAGATCTGCCTGCCTCTGCCTCCCGAATGCTGGGATTAAAGGCGTGTGCCACCAACGCCCCGCTATTAGTTAAGGGTTTCTATTGCTGCAACAAAGCACCATGACCAAAAACCAAGTTGGAGAGAAAAGAGTTTATTTGGCTTATACTTCCACACCACCAAAGGAAGTCAGGACGGGAACTCAAGCAGGGTAGGAACCAGGGGGCAGGAGCTGGTGTGGAGGCCATGGAGGGGAGCTGCTTCCTGACTTGTTCCCCATGTCTTGCTCAGCCTGCTGTCTTATAGAACCTGGGACCACCAGCCCAGGGATGGCTCCGCCCACAATGGGCTGGGCCCTCCCCATTGGTCACTAATTAAGAAAATGCCCTACAGGCTTGTCTACAGCCCAATCCGATGTAGGTGGTTTCTCAATTGAGGCTCTAGTCTCTAATGGCTCTAGCTTGTGTCAAGTTGACACAAAACTAGCCAGTACAGATGGAATTATTATTTTAATGTTGCTTATTGAGGACCATTTGAAAAAATAAAAGCAAAGAAACAGAGGAAGAGAGAAGAAAAAGAGTAGGAAAGAGAAAAAAGTATAGATTCCTGGATTGGGCATCATCTACCTGCTCAGAGGCAAATCTATGATACAATTCCCTTCCTGTATCCCAGCCCCAGCTCTGGCCTGTCTCTTACCTTGAACCAGACATCACTGACCTGACACCTTTATAGCCATTCACCTGGCATTTGGTCATCCCTAACACTGGGGCAGATTTTTCTTCCTGGAGGCTTCTCCAGAGGTTCCTTCTTCCTAAATGACTCTAGACTGTTTCAGGGTGATGTAAAACTAGCCAGTATGAGAGGGTAACATATGGGTCATAAGGGGGCTAAAGAGAGCCTAACATAATTTGCCTCTGGACTTGCAATATCTCAATCTCTCCAGATCATTGTCATTCTAACCAATCATTATATCTAATCAATCACCAGCGTGTATGGTCGAAGCCTCTTTCTATGAACTCTGACCCACAGTTAGAAAGCACATGTGTGCCGTATATCAATAAGTACAGGAGAAAGAGCTGTCAAGTGGCACGCCTGTGAGACACCCCAGCCCCGTCCCCAGCTTAGAGTGGGTGTTGGGGGGTCTGATTAACTAGTCGTGCTGCTCCCGGAAACTATACAGGTCATTGGTTTCTGAGCTCATAGTAATAAGCGCACAGTCAAGAAAAAAATCCAAAATCTTAGAAGCTGAAAACTTACTGGGTTTAAGAAACAAAGAAAAACATTCAGAAACGGGTGAACGTGAGATTCTCTTTAATATTCTAGAGGGACGCAGCCCCTCCAGCAAGGGGAAGGCACATGTAAGCCCTCAGGGAAGTTGGGGAGGGCTGAGCATGGCCGGCTCATTCAGATCTAGATAGTAAACACCAACCAAGCTTGTTAAGTGACACAGTCAGACACTGAAAGCCAAGTGCTGCGTGTTCACCTTTATAAGTGAAGCTTAAGTTGATTCGGTAGAAATAGCAGAGCAGAGGTCACTGGGAGCTGGGAAAGCCTGGAGAACTGGGAAGGAGGTGGGATGATGATTGGAACTCAGATGGGAAAGAGAAAGCCCACTGTTCGCTCTACAGCACAATGTTCCCACACACACAGACACTACAGGTTACAATGATTTATTGTATATTTTAAAAGGAACTAGAAGACAAGAGTCCCAGTGTTCCCAGCACAGAGGAACTATAAATGTTGGGCTGGGGATACTGCTCAGTAGGTTTAGGACATAGCTCAGTGGTAGAATACTGGCCTTTCATGCCTAAGACTCTGGGTTCAACCATCAGAACTGTAATGTGCTTGCGTGAGTGCGTGCGTGTATGTGTGTGTGTGTGTGTGTGTGTGTGTAAAAATATATATTTCATGAATAAATACTTAAGGAGAGGAAAATACTAATTGCCTTGATTTGACTGTTGTACCTTGAATACATCAGGTTATCACAAAACTGTATCTCATAAATATATGCAATTATTACATGCCAATTTCTAAAAGGAGGTACCTTATAATAATATGAGGCAATAAATGCATGGCAACGATGGATGGATGGAGCTGAAATGACAATGGATTTCTGATAATTTAAAACTAAGCTATTGGTCTGGCTGCTCTCACTATCCACATTCAGGGTTTTCCCAGTGCTCTTTCTCCACGTGAGACAAGAAGGTAGTAGCTCTAAATACCAAGAGGAAGGAAATGCAGTGACTGTTTTCAAGTGAAATAGTATTGCTACTTAGAAAGTTCGAGAGAACAGACACACTAGTAAAGGGACCAAATACTACATCAACCAGGAAAGACGCCAGCAGCAACCTGAAAAGACAATGGCAAGGATGCGAGTGACAGGGAAGTGAACAGCCAGTAAACAGGAAAACACAAAAAAATGCTCAGCCAAAATCAGAATTAGGGGCTGGCGAGATGGCTCAGCAGGTAGACATGCTTGTCACCAAGCCTGATGACCTCAGTTTAATGCCCAGAACTCACACAACGGAAGGACATAACCGACTTCTTCAAGTTGTCCTGTGACCTCCACAAACACTGTGTGTGGGCATGAGTATGCACGCACACACAAATAATAATAATATAATAATAATAATACAATGATAATAATGTAACAAATAATAATAAGAATTTTAAGCAAAATAAAAAAAAACGACGAGATGCTATCTCATAGCCTGACCATGCCCAGGTGACAAGCTGCTGGCCAAGGCTGAATCCCACACACCTAAGGACCAAGGAGTGAAGCTGTGCTTCCCAAAGACCCAGTGACCCTGCTTCAGCATGAGAGCTGAGGTGTGCTCAGTGGTGCTCATTGCTGTGCTGTTGAACATCCCCAAATAAAACAGCAGCAAGGAGTCCCTCAGCAGAAGGCTGGGCAAAGGAAGAGTGCGTGTTCATGTACCTAGTGCCAAGATGAACGCACTACACGGATGAATTCCCCATGCCAAGCTGGGTAGTGAGTCAAACAGCCGGCACTCACCTGACATGCTTCACAAGGACAATGCAGCAGTTGATTACACATCTCTAACAATGCAAAGTCTCCAAGATTCGAGGAAAGATGGTTTCAGGTTGAGGGCTTGATCTAGGACCTATTTCTGGCTTTGGTCTTTTTTTGAGATGCAAGCTATGCGCATAGGAAGCTCAGATACACAGAATTTAATCAACCCTGAAATGCACAGCAAGAGGAGGCCTCTTTCCAGTCCCAGTCAGTGTGTTCCCAACTGGGAGGTGACCACTGGCCCGGCTCCCGTGGAATCTCACATGGAATCACGCTGCTGGCACTCCTGTACATCCAGGGCTCACCCGGGGTGCTGTTGACCTGCGGTTTGCGTCTTCCTCCTCCTGTGTATAATCAGTTCTCAGCTTCCCACAGTGTGCTGCTCTGTCCTTCTGCTGGGTTTGTAGGCTACTTCCAGTCTTCAGTGGCTATGAACGTCACTGGGCAGTAGACACAGATGCAGCAGTCAAGGTTGACTTGAAGGAGCTGCAGTGGGCTATCCAAGTGTTTTATCCAAGCGTTTCCAAGCCCTGCTAAAATGTTCCAGTCGCTCCACATTCACACTGGTTTTGTCAGTATGGATTATTTTCAGTGTTCTAGGAGGTGTGTTTCCTAAGAAGGATGAGACTTTTTGTGGCCAACAATACTAAGAACTCTTTCATAGACATCTTTTCATTTGTGCATGAATATTCTTTGGGTGAAAGGCTTGCTCAAGATTTTGCCGATTACAAACATAAGGTTGAATACCCATCTTTTCTTCTTCTTTTTTTTTTTTTTTTTTTGAGTCAGGGTCTCACTATCTAAGCATGGCCATGGGCAGTCTCACAGCAATTTGCCAGAGCAGCACTGCCTCCTGAGTTAAAGACATGTGCCACCTTGCCTGGACATTGGACTTTTTATGTCTGAATTGTAAGATTCAAATTCTAGATATAATGTGTAGGCTGGCGACAGCTTCCCCTACAATAATGCATTCACTAATTACTTGGGCTATCAATATTTCTACCAGTTTGTGGTTTCTAAATAACTTTTATTACATTTTTACATTTATTTTGTATGTCTCCCGGAGTGTATGCACTTGTGCATGTATAGCACACACGTGACAGTCAGAGGATAACTCCCAGGAGTCAGTTCTCTGCTTCCACCATGTGAATCCTGAGGATCAAGCTTGGTGATAGGTGCCTTTGCCTGCCGAGCATCCTGACAGTCCAGGCTGTGGCTTTTCTAGTCTATTAATGATGCTTTTGGTGAACGAGTTTTTGGTTTATTAAAGCTCACCTTTCTTCTTTTACAGTTAAAACCAGTGCTTTTTTTTTTCTTGTGTGTGTGTGTGTGTGTGAGAGAGAGAGAGAGAGAGAGAGAGAGAGAGAGAGAGAGAGAGAAACCTGTTGGTCTCTGAGTATACAAAGATGCCCTTCAATGTCATCTCCTGGAAACCCATCTTTCAGCTTCAGTGTCAGAACCATGGACGCACATGGCATGACGAAGCTCGACCCCCTCGCTGAAGCCGTCTTTCTCCCTCTCACAGCGTCACTCCCAAAGGGCCTGCCCATTTTGCTGCGTCTGTTTGCGAAACTTTGCTCCATTGATCCATTTGTCTTTCCTCTTGCCAGTGCCACACTGGCTTGTGACTGCAGCAACTGACAAGTGTTTCCTTTATTACAAAAGATAAAACAGTGGTGAGGAGAGGTCTAATGCAAAAATGAGGACATCCTTAACATTTACTAAATTGGTGATGTGTATATGGTTTTGAAACCTTCAGAACGTTTTGGCATGTGAACATGTGGGAAGCAGGTTATACTCTACGGCAATGGAATTCCGTAAGTGACAGAATAAATCTAACAACAAATAAATGTCACGCATGCACATGTTGTGTCAACTAATAGCAGAAGAGGAGGCTGCTGGGGGTGGGGGACAAGCTGGTTGCATCCCTCCCCACAGGCTTGGCCTCCTCATCTGTAGACAGGAATCAGACTCCATCAGATGTCCCCAGAGGCCCAGCTGTCATGGGATTCATTGTACCCTGGGGGTCTCTTGTGGTCACTGATCAGAATGGCCTCCAACACCAGCCCGGTGGAAGGCTATGTTGGCAATTCAGGGTCCATCTGTGCTGAGCTGCTTGCCCCCCTCCTTTACGGCCCCTTTATGGAGCCGGGCAGTGATTTTCCTCAGAGCCCACACTGGAAAACCCCCAGGAAGGGCCTACCTGAGCCCTGCCCCCTTGCAGACATTTCCTGGCTTTGGGAAGAGCTCTGTCTCTCCCACCTTGATCTCTCCGTGTGTAAACCAAGAAGCCTCTGGGGCCCATCAAAGGGCCTGGGTGCCACCCCCACCCCAACACAGCACACAACCTCACAGGTCAGACGGTGACACTGCAGAACCAAACCACCAGCAGAAGCCGCTTCCAGTGGCAAGTCTTTTCTTAGATCTTGGCAGGAGAACGGCTGACCTTGGAGGAAGGAGTTTAGGGATCAATTGCTGTTTTGCTTCCCAGGAGGGTGTCTGAGGGCGCACGGTGCATGATACTGTGGTTCACAAAACATTCTCCAGGTGTCACTGATCACCGCTTTCCAGAGCCAGTGCTGTCCCCTTCTCCCTCCTCCCAGCTGACCTCTACCCCATTCTCGGGATGCCTTTGGGAAGGTCACCGCCCTGCCCTGTCTTCACCTGTGTGGAGGGCTGGAGGTCATCTTCTGGGAGCCATGAGGTGTGGCTGAGCAGGACCTGCAGAACTTGGAGACAGGGCACACAGATTTGTCTAGAACATGCCAAAACACTGCTTCCCATGGGAGTTTTGTGGTCATTCCTTTATAAATGGACCAAGCCAACGTCTCTCTTAGGTGTCATGGGGCCCTGCTTCTGCTTTGTGGCAGCCAACAGGCCTTGTCTGAGGTTCTAGCAGGCCAGCAGGGACACCCTCCCAGATAAAGGTTAGCTGGGTCCCGTGACCTCAGACTGGCTGATGGGCTTGAAGCTCAACCTCTGCATGGTGCTGAGTCTCTGAGCTTCCAGCTCTGAGATGGGAGGTGTGGGCTCTGGTGGTGCTAGAGGCTCTGAGAGAGGAGACTGGCTGTGGAGGCCAGGGCCAAGGGCAGCAGAATGGAGGACAGGAACACTATCCCAGCTTCACCCACACACTTGCCCCTTTCCTGGCTCTTGACCAGGCATTGTGGTAAATTGCTGCTTGGCAGGGCTGATTCCTCCTCTGGGCCAGAGGGCTTTATAGATCTCAGGCTTTGACTCAAGTAGACACCTCATGTCTGGATGTCTCTCCCTAGTGGGGAAACTGAAGCAGAAAGAGAGATTATGAAACCCATGGGCTCAGCCTGGCTCTCCTCTCCTATTCACACTGGCATACTTGCCCCCTATCCCAGACAACATCATTGTTGGGACCATTTGCCAACTTTTCTTGGGCCTCTCCACGCTCAGGAAATCTTCTTATCCACCCTGCACAAGAGCTGGTTGTGACTGCAAAGTAGAGATGACAGAAACCCCCACCCACTTGTCACCAGTGGGGCGGATAACATGTGGCAGGAAGACAGCCTTCCTCAGACAGGTTATGTGGGAGACGGGTAAAACCGAAACAAACAAGTATTTGAGCTAACGGAAGCCAGCAGACTTAAGTCAAGCTTTGTTGAGCACAGGGATACTGTGAGAGTCCACTGTGGATACTAAGACCAAATTTTGGGCCAGCGATAGGCCCTTTAATCCAGTTTTCTCAAGAGGTCTGTGATGAGGAGATGAGGTGTCTTCGAAATGAAATCATCTGTGTCTTAGGGTTTCACTTGCTGTGAAGAGACACCATGACCACAGCAACCCTTATAAAGGAAAACATTTAATTGGGGCTGCCTTACAAACCAGAGGTTTAGCCTATTATCATCATGGTGGGAAGCAGTGGCAGGCAGACAGACACGGTGCTGGAGAAGGAGCTGAGAGCTCTTTATCTTGATCCTCAGGCAGCAGGAAGTGAACCGAAACACACAACTTCCTGCAACAAAGCCACACCTACTCCCACAAGGCCACACCATAGTGCCACTCCTTATGAGCCTATGGGGGCGGGGCAATTACATTCAAACCACCCCACCCATGAAAAGCAATGTCAGAGAAGGTTCATTTACCTCACAGTTCTAGACTGCAGTCCATCAAGTGTGGAAAGGCCTGGTGTCAGGAACTTGAGGCAGCTGGTCACATTGCATTCACCGTCAAGAAGTCAAGAGAGGAGAATTCCGGAGCACAGTTCTCTCTCCTTTATATACAGTCTAGGATCCCAGCTCAGGGAATGGTGTCACCCACAGTGGGTGGATCTTCCCAAGCCGACCTAATCAAGACAATCCCCAACAGACATGTCTTCACTGCATTGGTTGGGGTTGGGAGACAAGCCCGCTGTGTGTAGCACCGTTTCCTGAATGGACCTAGGCATTGTGAGTGGAGGGAGGAGCGTAAGTCCATCCCTTTCTCTCTGCTTCCTAGGACAGCTGTAAGTGCAGAGGCCAGTCCCACCCTGAGCTCGGGAGCCAGGACCTCTGTTCCAGTTGCTGACCTGAGAGCTAAAAGCAGAGAAGCTTTCCAGTGTCACACAGCAGAAGAGACCAAGTCCAGTAACGCAGTCCACCGTCATCAGAATCCTGAGTCTACCAGCCCGGGTTTCAAAAGATACTTTGTAGACAGTTGGGGAACTCTGTGGACAGACAGACATTTAGAGGACCGGAAGTAATTGCCTTCAGGTTTGTGAAGCTGATGATGACCTCATCAAGGATCTGTAAGAATGCTCATTTTTGAATGTAGTCTGAAATAGTGTCTAGGGCTTGTTATAACGCCCCCCCCCTCCCCAGCAAAGTTAAGTAAAACCCAAAGGAGGTGTCACGAGGAGAAAAACAATGACGGCAAGACAGGGAGGGTTTGTGGAGGCTGCGGACAGGATGGGTGGTACTCCAATTCTGTGGTGTTTGTAACAGTGAATGGTTGGAGTCTCAGGTCAAAGGTTGACAAGGGTCTTACAGGAGACACTAAGGGACGTGTGCTGCACTGGGCCAGGTGGACTGGTCTGAGGAAGGTCCCACCTAACGCCTCTCTTTTCAGAGACTTGGCTCACTTAGTGCAGGCCTGAGTCAAATCCTATATAGGGAAGAAAGCCATCTGTTTCTCCACCGTGGAACAAGGGGACCCCCAAGCATATCTCAACCTCTAATCGAACCCTTATTCTACAGGAAAATAAGCTGAGGCTAGCCAAGGGACATGGATTAGCAAGTGACAGGGTTAGTGTCCTAGTCAGGGGCAGGGGAATGCCAAGATGACAGAAGCAGCCACACTTGTGTGGTGCCCAGGAGCTGGCTAGATTGCCAAAGAGGCGCTGGGCTTTGGTCATGCTGCAGGACCAGCCAGAAGGATCTATCTGGGGCCATCTGGGCATCACCCATAGAATCTGTAAACTGTGAGCACTGGCCAGGTGGATCTGGGGATGACTCCCATGTTAGACAGCCCCTTCTAGCTTCTGTGAGGATGACTGGTAGAGTACTGAATGAGAGGGCTCTGGGAGACCTGCAGCATAGCCACCTCAGTGAGGGGCAGGAAGCATCTAAAAGCCACAGCTGGGTCCACCAGCACCTCCCCCAGGGTTTGAACCCACCAAAGCCATGTGGGCTCCTCTGAGTGACTCTGCTGGAGGCACAAGCCCCTGCAGGCCCTTTCCCTCTGCCAATTACTCCTGACAGTCCTCAGCATGAAGGTGTAGAGCCCGGCCTGCTGCCCTTGTCCCTTTGCTCCTCTCTCTCGCAGCTGCCCCGCCCCCAGGAGTGAAGGCCACATGACTGCCTCTCTGTCCAGCTTACTCTGCTCCAGATGTTCCCGTTTGCCAAACCCATCTGGGTCAGTGTGAGGTGAGGCTCCCCGTTCTGTCCAGCAGGAGCCACGTCACCTGTCACTGCCTTGCACATCTGTCTGCTTGCAGACTGCGCCTGCCAGAAGCCACTGCCGCTGGTCAGAATTCCTTACGCAGAGGGTCAGCACCCAGCTTCCCAGGTTACCCTCTTGCAGGTCCATTACAGGATCTGCAACAGCATGGCATGGCCAAGGCACTGTGTGCAGGACTGGCGTAGGTGCCGGTCCTCTTTGGACCTTTCTGTGTCCCTCCCTCACGTCACAAATGCCCATGGGTTGAAGGCTTGCCTTCACTATTAGACCCAGTCACTGAGTGGGATTTGAATCATGAGCTCTGATATAATCAATGGATCAATCCATTGGTGGATGATGGAAACCTTTGGAGGTCAACAGGGTCACATTCCTCGGGGACTTTGTCTTTTCCTGGGTCCCTCTCAGTCCATCCCCCAACTTCTTCAGCCATCATGCAGTGTGAGCAGGTTCTTCTGTTCCATGCTGGCGATTAGGATGTTCTGCCTCACACAGACCAAGCCAGCTGACTTTGGGCTGAAACCATGAGGAAAACAAACTCTTCAAACTGTTCCTTTCCTACATGCGTCACAGTGACTTTTAAAAGATCTGTGCTCTACACCTCATGCGTTTGCCTGGAACCCTCCTTGCCTTTAAAAGGAGGAGCAGGAAGGCTGATAGCCCGTGAGGAAGCGGGTGTGTGACACACAGTTGCTGCAGTGTGGCCACTAGGTGTCGCTGTTTCCGAGGGGAGCACACATCCATCTTCTACAGTTCTGGCCGATAGCTCTTTGTGTAGGGTGAGCTCAGGCACAGGTTTCTGAGACTCACGATCCGCAGGGCATCCCTTTGAGCACCCTGTCTTGTGATGCTGCACTGGGCACTCTGGCCACCTCAGGGCCCCTGCTGACGTGGGTGCTATGTTGAGGCCGTAGTCTCCTGGCATGGAATCATAGTATTTCTCCGGGACTTAAGTGGATGTGAGAACAGACGCGCACACCTTTTAATTGTGGGGGACATTTCATATCTGTGACTTATTTCGAGGAAAGGGCACAACGTTGAAGCCGCAGAGGAAGGCGGCACTGGGACCAAGGGAGCCTAGGAGAGTTAGGAGAACGGAAAGAGGGGCAGCGGATCTCAAGGGAAGCCCAAGAGAGCCTGGGGGCGGTCATGGGGTCCAAGGGAAGGTCAGAGGTCCCAGGGCGGATCAAAAGAATCTCAGAGGAACCTAGGGAGGGCCAGGGGATCCAAGGAAGTTCAGAGGCGAGCAGAAGGTAAGGACCAGGGCGAGCAGGAGAGCCTGGAAAGGGACCAGGGAACCAGAAGGATGGTGGGGGAATCCCAGGGAGACCCGGGGAGTCTGGAAAGGAACCAGGGGGCTAAAAGAATGGGGGGTATCCCAGGGAGACCAAAGAGAGTGAAAATAGTCCAAGAAACCCCATAGGAGACCAGACGAGTCTGGGAGGTTTGTGGAAGGTTCAGGGAAGGTCAGGAGAGTTCAGGGAAGGCTGGAGGAGGAGCGAGAGACCCCAGGAGAGGGTAACGAGCTCAGATGGCAATGGGTCCTCAGCATCTGCCTCAAATGGTATCTGTCAATCTTTCAAAATCCCTCAGATGCTGTTGGGCAACACCGAGCTCCTGAGGCACTGCCCAGCACACATACACCACGTAGACCCAGGGCAGGGTAAGACGGTGGGCCTGATTCTCTGGCTCTTGGATAGTGTCTCTCCGTGCTTCGAATGGTCAGGCACAGAAGGACTGGAGGGCCAGGATGGTAGTCCTCAGGGTGAGAAGCCTTCACAGCCTCACAAAAAGTTTTGAGACCTTTCCACAGAAACCAGGGGAGGCGAGTTGCTCCCGAGGCAAGGCTGGGCGTGGCCAAGCACCTGCCAGGTTACTCAGCCTGCACTTAGCTGGCAGGCAGCCATATGGCATTGTACATTTTTGTTGTGGTTTGTTATTGACATAGGGCTCAGTAGTTTGTGAGGAATGTGAGAGTTTGAATGAGGAATTGTTCCCACTCCTCTGTGTCCCTTGTCTCCAAGTTTCAAAAGTCTTTGGGGGTTTTTCAAGGAAAAGAACAGCGAGAGGCTGGGAAAGCAACAGTGATGCCACTCAGAGGAGCGAAATGTGAGCTGTGGAGTCAAAATGAAGCAGGGAATCCCAAGGGACAGCAGCCACTGAGGCCTGAGGACCCAGCAGGGTGGAGGCTGGGATGGACACTCAGGTGAGTGACAGTGCACTTGAACTCAGTGCCTGCAGGTGCTGATGATAAAACCCTAGCTAGGCCAGGCTTTAGTGATAGTCCCTGTGGCTGTGATGACAAATGTCAAGCTGTCCAAGATCAAGGTGTCTGCAGGCCCATCTCTGTAGCCTCTAGGCTGGTGTCTTTCCTGCTTCATTTACTTTCTGTGCCTGTAACTGTCCCAGACTGTGGCTGCCTCACCTGGTTTCTGAGTTGTCACTTCATGATGCTGTGTGTGTGTGTGTGTGTGTGTGTGTGTGTGTGTGTGTGTGTGTAGTTCACTTTTATTATATGGTTAGCAGTCATAGGATTAGGCCCCCTAATGGCCCATCTTACCACATCTGTGAAAACCTAAATACAAAGTCACTATCAGAAACATCAGGGGTCAGGACTAGAACATGTATTTAGGAGACACAACAACCATAACTACCAAGACTGGTGTGGACTTTGCCCATTTCCTGGGCAGTACTGGGATGCTGGCTCCCATGTATGTGTGGGCAGGCTCTAGACGTGACTAACTGGCTGAGCTAGCAAGCCCACCTGCCTGGAAAGGTACAATGGGAAATTCCACCTTCCAGTTTATGTCTATGTCACCTGCCAGAAAAGGGTGAGTGACAGGCGGTCCTGTGGGATCAAGGTGAGGATCTCTTAGGTTTGTGGGGCTCAAGCCTCTGAGATCATACTCAGAGAGCCAGCAAAAACCATCATCTGTCGTCTCTTCGGCCATTGAAGCCTTTGGGGCTTGAGCGTCATCTTCTGCTTTAGGGCTAAGGACCCTGAGTCCAGCTTTCAGACTGGAGGACTTAAGTGACCCTTCATGGCCCTCCCTACACCACTACAGCTAGAAGGCCAGCCCTCACGCTCTCCCAGCTCACAGTGAGCCTCCTTTCACAGACCCTGAGGTGGGGAATTTGGGAGGATCTTAAGGATAGGGTTGAGTTCTAGGAAGTCAGACTACCCGGAGAGGCTAGGCCACACCCACAAAAACATGCCTGGACCAGCAAGGTCAGGTAGAAGAACTCTGGTGGCCTCCTGGAAAACCCCTAATATTCCAGCTCCCGCGCTTTCAAAGTTTAGGAGGACCCTACTCCTTGCCCAGGGAGGGAGGCCCCAAAGTCCATCAAGCTGTCAAGGGTGGCATGAGGAATAAGCACCATTTCAGGGTGATGTGACCAGGAGACTTGGATCCTACTCAACCTGTGTTGGCCTTGTGATCCAAGACACCCCTTTGAAGGCAGAGCCTCGATCCAGATGTGGATAGAAAGTGCAAGGTTTGTATAAGGCAGCATAGCAGGGTAAGAGAGCATGGGTGGGAACAGTGCCCTGAATAAAGAGTGCAGCCATAGGGCCTGGAGGGAGACGGGTCACGATAGACCGCAAGTCTCTTTTAAAGGGTTAAGTTGTCTTTTAACCGTTTTTATTCATCCTTTTTAGAACTTTACATATGGTTACTGTGTTCAGATCATTTCCCCCTCCCTCCTCTCCTTCCAACTCATCCCATGTCCCACACCCTTGGGCCCCTGACATTTACCCTGGGACCCTAAGTCAGGATGTGACACCACAGTTCAGAAAAGATCTGTGTTTTCTTTTTCCACCTGGATTTCAGGACATCCACTGTCCTCTCTCCCAGGCAGAGTCTGGCATGTGTGCCCACATTTTCATGTCTGAGTGTCCTGTGTCCTGAGCACAAGGCACAGGTGAGGAAACTGTCAAACCCCAGAGGTGACTAGGACATTGGCCACTGGTGAATCTGGTCAGAGGCTGTTTGGTGGGACTGAATCTGAGGGACACACACCTGGCAAAGACCAGCATCTGCCACACAGATCCTAACCTGAAGAGCGCACCTTGGGTTTGAACCCTCACCCTCTGCAGAGCTATTCAGCTGCCAGCTGGCTGGAAGGCACAGTGAGTTCTCCCCTCCAGCTAAGACTGTGGGTTTGGAGGGGGGATAAGGGAGAAATTGGAGGAGGAGAGAAGAAGACGGATTTGATCAAAGCACATTACCTGAGCATATAAAATTCTCAAAGAATAAAAGTCATTCCTTTAGATTAGAAAAATCAATCAATAAATCTTTAAAAGATTCTAAAGACAAAATATCGTATATTTTTGTTTTTAAATGTTGACAACTGAATATTGTTAATTGCAGATATATATTTATACAGATTGTCAGTGAGATAAACTCTTTGGGCTCAGTGGTCTGTGACGCTGGTCTGGATGTCACAGAACAGTGCCTCTTGGAGATATTGGCAGGAGTGGGCAGCCCGGAAGGGAAGTAAGAGACACTACGTCAGGAGTAGATGACGCCATAGCTTAAGTGACACACTCTAGCAGACTACTTTAGTAGACAAGTTCTGGACCCACAGGCCAGAGCAGCTTCACTGTTTCAGATCATGGTATGGAGTGACTAAGGCTGCTCCCCAATCCCATTGGGGACTCTGTTTAAAGAACTAGGACCCTACGGGGACCCCTCAGGCACCCAGGTTCTAATGTGGAAATGGCACACCCATCCTTGGACACACGGCAAGTCAAGGCCCATCTGTGACACACCCATCCTTGGACACACGGGAGTCAAGGCCCATCTGTGACACACTTTTGGCTCCCATTAGACACATCAACTCCAGGATACTTCTTCCAGCTTGACGTGGAAGTTGGAGCTGCCAGGACCAAGTGGCCCTTATCTCCAGGGAAACCGAGGTCGTCACCTGCCCTGATGTTTGCTGTTGTCAGTGCCCCAGCTCCCAATCACTGTGAAGCCTGTGACAACACCCTCCTGGGGTTGCGACAGCTCCTCTGGCTCCTGGCTTTGGAGGCACAGGTGAGCCTGCTTCAGCCATGAACAAAGTGCATACCCTCCTGGCTGAAGGGGAACTGCACCCACACCCCTCAGAGTGGCCCTTCATTTCCTGTATGTCCCATGAGCCATACTGGACACACAGAGCTGCATGGCATGTGTGAGGGGGTCCTGGTAGGAAGGAGCAGGTGGTAAATGCATGGTATCCCATTTACACACATGGCCTGAAGGAGGTACCCTTGGCCTGATGAAGGGTATCCAAAAGCATGGAGAAGTTCCAGGAAAGGACAGTTCCCAAGATTCCAAGAGGGAGCAGAGCCAAGAAAGGGGCACGCGTCCCAGGCAGAAAGACCACCCACCCTATGCAGGAGCCCAGGAGTACTTGCTAGATGAGCAGAGGAGAATGTGAAGGAATGAAAGGGACAAAGCCACCCAAGACCCCAAAGAGCTAGCAAAAGACAAGCTAGAAAAATCTCTGGGATTAGGGTTTGCTGGACCAGGGGAGGAGCACTGGAGGAAAGAGGAGGCTCAGAGGCAAGGAGGCTACAGGAGGAGTTGAGCTGAGTGAGGAGGGTGCTGTCCCTTAGCAAGCAGGGGCTGCTCCGAAGTCAGAAGGTTCTTGGTTATAACACCAAGTCTAGGGGCTTGGTGATGATGGCTTGAGTACACTTGGGATGAAGGAAGGGGATGACCTGGGGTTTGGAAGCTTGGACAGAGGCTTGGGCAGACTGACCATAGCATGACCCTGACGCCTGATGAGTCAGCCTTGTATCCTGATCTCTGTCCAGCTCAGGAGCAGGTCCCTGGGGCACCCCTGTTTCCCGGACACTGTGCTGGCTCCTGTTGTGTTTGGATGCATGTGACCTCAGCTGTCAAAGCCCAGGGTTTCCCATCAGAGGGGCCTTGGGTCCTATGAGGCTACCGCCGGGCCCCTAAGCACCATGAAGAAATAACCACTGCTGTCAGCAAACCTGGTCCACATCCTGCCTCCCATCATGCTGGGATACAGGGGCAGGGCCTCACCAAAGCAGGGAGGGGGGATTATATAGCCTCTATACTTCCCAGGACCCTCAGTTTAGGCTGACTCCCCATTCGTTAGGAACCAGTGTTTTCTTTCCTTTTTTCTTTTTTCTTTCTTTCTTCCTTTCTTTCTCCTCCCCCTCTTTCTTCTTCTTCTTCTTCTTCTCCTTCTCCTCCTCCTCCTCCTCCTCCTCCTCCTCCTCCTCCTCCTCCTTCTTCTTTTGGTTTCTATTGTTCTTGTTTTTGTTTAAGCAGGGTTCTTTTTTTTTTTTTTTTAGCTTTGGAGTCTATCCTGGTACTCGCTCTGTAGACCAGGCTGGCCTTTGCCTCCCGACGGCTAGGATTAAAGGTGTGCACAACCACTGCCAGGCCCCCAGCTTTCATTTATTCTTCCTGAATGTTGACCTGGCAAGCAGAGAGCTATTCTAGAGCTGATTGGTTATGAGTGTGAACTTGACTCAAGAGATCTCTGACGGGGGATGTGGGAAGTGCGCTCCCTATGTCTAAAAGGTCAGAGTTCAGCTTGTCTGCAGCAGGTGAGCCATCAGGTGTGTGAGTGGAAGAAGGGGTTTGAATTGGCGAGTGTGCAAGAGCTGCTGTGAACATAGACATTAATGTGCTCCTGTGTGAGAGAGAGCTGATGTGTGGCTGTGCAAGTGCATGAGTGTGAGACTCAGTGTATGTGAGTTAGCACATATGTAAGAGTGTGAGAATTTGTGTATGTGGAATGTATATGAGTCTCTCTGTGTGAGAGGTGTGTGTGTGTGTGTGTGTGTGTGTGTGTGTGTGAATGTGAGTTCTGTGAGTGTGACTTGTGTGAGTCTGTGTGTGAGCATGACTGTGAGAGTTAGTGTGTGGATATGAGTATGACCTGTGTGAGGGCATAGTCATATGGGTAACTGAATGAAGGGGATATTTTTTTTTTAAGATTTATTTATTTATTATGTGTACAGTGTTCTGCCTGCATGTATGTCTGCAGGCCAGAGGAGGGCACCAGATCCTACAAGCTACAGTCTCTGGGCCCCATATCCTGTTTTTGTGAATGAAATAAACACACACACACAAACGCACGCACGCACGCACGCACGCACGCACGCATGCACGTCCTTGACAAAGATATTCCTTCACTGGAAGGCAGAATATGAACAAAACATTGTAGTTAGTACATTGTAAAAATCTGTAAATAGTTGCTTTTTTTTCTCTTCCTATCTAACTTCTGAGATTCAGTGGATAGACTTGCCCACCGGTATAAATATATGTCTGCAATGCACCATTTTTAGTTACTAACATATAAAACAAAAACATATGATGTTTTGTCTTTGAAGTCTTCTTAAAAGACTTACTGATTGATTTTTCTCACTTAAGGAACAATCCTTTTTTATTACTTGAGAATTTCCTACATGTGTGTAATGTGCTTTGACCAAACCCACTCTTCCTCTCCCCTCCAATTCAATTTTTCCCTTACCTGCTCCATTTTTCCATACCCAACTTCAAGTGCTCTTTTCTCTCTTTCTTTTTTAAGCCTGCCAAAATCCCTGCATGAATGGAATGGGAGCTCACAAACCCCACCCATCTGAGGCGCTATTGCTGACTGATAATACTAGGGAGAGGCTAACCCATGCTGCAGAGGGTGGTCCTACACCATGCACATGCAGGCAGCTCCAAATGCATGAAGTTATATTGGAATGCAGCCACACCCACCCTGGCCACCATGGGAACCACTGCTCAGGTGAGTGATTGCAATATTTTGGTCCTACAGGCACTTCCTCTCTGACTCTTGAAGAAACCTTCAGATCCCTGACTGGGTTGCGTGGGGACCCAGGGAGCAGGGTATGATGTCACAGTGCTATTCTTTGGCAGGACACCAGAGGTTCCCTGCCCCCTACAGAAGGTCCAACACCTCCACTGTCCTGTCCATCCTGAAGGACAAACATCGATCAGGGTTAAGTTGACAATAAAAGGGCAGGAGCAACAGGGACTCATCAACCAGGCCTCACCTCTGAGTTCAGCGCAGAGCTAGCTGGGAAATGTTCCGGATGTTGACAAAGACCAGTGTGACTCTGGATGCCAGAGCAGCAGGTTGGGTACGGACCATGGGCTCTCACCAGCTGCTGGTGCCACCGCCAGAGGCCCTGAGCAAACCCCTGTCAGTTCCTAAGCGGCTCCTGTTGGGTCCAGGGCCCTCCAACCTGGCTCCACGCGTGTTGGCAGCTGGAGGGCTGAGGATGATCGGCCACATGCAAAAAGAGATGTTTCAGGTAGGCCTTGGTGGCAACAGCCTCTGTTTAGGGGCGGTGATCAGTTGGTGACAGGCAAAGGAAAGTGTCTCACCTGTGTGTCCACTGTCTAGATCATGGATGAGATCAAGCAAGGTATCCAGTATGTGTTCCAGACCAGGAACCCCCTGACACTGGTTGTCAGCGGCTCAGGACACTGCGCCATGGAGACTGCCCTTTTCAACCTCCTAGAGCCTGGGGACTCTTTTCTAGTTGGAGCCAATGGCATCTGGGGAATGCGGGCTGCAGAGATTGCTGAGCGCATTGGTAAGGGAGAGAGTGGTCTATGATATCCTGTTATTACCCGAGCGGCTTCCTGGGGGAATCTAGAAGCTATCTCCAACAGATCAGGCCTGTGCCATCCCTCTGCACACTCCCTCCTGTAGCCCTAACGCCCAGGTGATGCTTCCTCCAGGCAGGCATCCGGGTGTTCTCTCTGCCCCAGCAAATGACAGCAGACTGGCCTTCCAGAGTTAGAATATGATTGTTTCTGGAATTCATGGAAAAAGTGCTGCAGAAGACCCCCACCCTGGTCTGAGCCCCAGAAACTCTCTGGGGGGGGTGCCTCAGGAAGACTGGAATTTTAGAGACTGACTCCCTCCCCAAATCTCATAGCCTTGTTGATCTGTAAAACGTGGACTAGGAACAGTTCTCCCTCCGTAGTCTGAGATGGAAGAGGGCAGGCATGCTCCCAGACGTCCTGGTAGACCCGGCCTCTGCAAATGGCCTGCATGCATCCCAAGTGCATGGCCACAGTGTTGCTGGACGGCCAGAGAGCCCAGCGGGTGGGGAGCTCCCACCAGTTGCTGTTAGGTCATCATCTTCTTTCTTTCCTTCTCTTTTTTAAAATGTGCTTTTGTGTTTTGCCCTCATGTATTTCTGTGTGAGGGTATCAGATCCTCTGGAACTAGAGTTACAGACAGTTGTGAGCTGCCATGTAGATGCTGGGAGTTGAACCCAGGTCCTCTGGAAGAGCAGCCGGTGCTCTTAACCGTTGAGCCATCTCTCCAGCCCCTAGACCATCATTTTCAAAAGTAACCAGAGTAGGACAGGGCTAGGGAGGGCCTTAGGGGGACACCAGGCTTCTCTTTGCCCTTCACCGAGTCTTGGGTGGCTCAGGTCCCTCCCCTGCTAGGACCCTGGCAGTGAGCAGGTACATATGTCATGGGACTCAGAGACAAGAAGCAGGGCAGCTGTTTGGTTCCCGGTGTCACCAGACCCACAAGGTGGAGCCCTGCTTCATCTTCTTACTCTTCATTCAGCCTCTGTCAAACAGTGGGAGCTGTCTGTGAACTACACTTGGGTTAGGTGGGACCCATACCACCTGCGGTGCTCAAAGTGACCTCTATAGATGCTATCTATGCGCAGAGGCCACCAGGAGCCTCAGGTACCATAGCCTGAGGAGGAGCTTCTCAAAGCCCTGGAGGCCAGGACAGCACTGCATCCATTAGAAAAGCAGCCCCCTTAAAGCGCTTGCTCCAGCCTCCTCTGTGGCACAGCCACCAGGGAGCCAACAGGAATGGGGTGCCCCACCCTGTTTCTTATTCTCTACCCATTCTGCCCCGTCCTCAGGAGCCCGTGTGCACCAGATGGTCAAGGAACCTGGAGAACACTACACGTTGCAGGAGGTGGAAGAGGTACTGGGAACTGAGTCATTTCTGGAAGGGGCGGGCCCTGATGCTGAGGCTTGTGGCCCGCTCTGTCTTAGTGACTAGACCTGGCCATAGGAGAGGAGCCAGTACCTAAGAGCAGGTGGGAAGCCTACCTCTATGTGAAAATGAAATGGAGTCTGAGGTGCAGCCCTATGGGCAGGGCCGGTGCGGCTGCAGGCTGTGTGGACCCAGGGAGGCACAACTTGTTACTAAACTCCAGGTGCCAGCCCCTCCCTGTGGGGTCAGGCCAGTCTCAGCCTACAGTCCGGACAGGATGCTGGCCACTCTTTCTTGTTAGCAAACCTTCCACCCAGGTCCCTCCATCAGTACGCACTGACGGAAAGGGGGTGAGGCCTATCACATTCTTGCTTTCTAAGTTGACCTATTCCATTTGGGAGGGAGCTGAGTGTATGTGGACGATCCTGACCCTGCCCTCACACGCCAATGTCCCTCTGTAAGGGGCTGGTTGATCCAGGCAGAGGTCCCCATCACGTCTGCTCACAGCTGTCACCTCTGTCCCTCAGGGCCTGGCTCGGCACAAACCAGTCCTGCTGTTCCTGACCCACGGGGAGTCATCCACTGGTGTGATGCAACCCCTTGATGGCTTTGGGGAGCTCTGCCACAGGTGAGTCTGAACTGGGGTGGCAGTACCAGGGCAGAGCAAAGCCTGCAACTTGGCTGGACAATGCTGGCAGGGAGCTGCAAGCGCTGACAATGGCAAGGCATCCATCCCAAATGTCCTTTCACCTTTCTTCCTGCCGCTGTCCCACGACATGGGAGGGTTTGCTCCAAGCTGAATGCGTGTGGTCAGCTTTTATTTGCTGAGGATTCAGGGGCTGGAGTAGGACCAAGTACCCTCTAGCCAGATGCCACCACAGTGGTACTGACCTTGGAGACCCAGGGCCAGCATGGGCTGGCGCTGCCCACTGTGTGCATCTCAAAGCCTGCTCTCACCTCACTCAGGGTCCCCAGGCACCAGAGCTGCCCCTTGCCTGCACACCTTCCCCACCCCCACACAGAGGTTTACAGGAGAACTGCTCCAGGACATGGTAGCCCCTCTGGAAGCCAGCAGTATTGTCTGTAGAGTTGACCACAGGACAGAAGAGGACCTCTCCATAGCCACAGAGGGTTACTATGGCAGGGCTACCATGGTCCTCAGGGATGCCGCATTCATATGGGCAGGGTCCTCACTGAAAGAGCCCCTCAGACAGAGCCCTGTTTGCGCATGAAACCTAACTAGACAATGGGGCCCAAGCCCTGCCCATGGCTGTGCCTTCACGGTTCTATGAGGAAACCTAGGTAGAAGAGGATTAACATACTCACTTTTACTCGAGCTGGACTCTGGCCTCTAAAGGCTGCGTATCTGTGGCACACGGTCAGGTGTGTAGCTATTGATAGAGGAAGGCCCAGACCTTTGTGCTGCCAGGTTACTGGGGCCCATGCTGGCTCTTGGCACTCACAACCCTGGTTGTTTACTTAGGTTGACCCTTATCTCTCTTTGAGAAGTCCTGCCTCAGAACCATCTGGGTCATGACCCACCCACCCAGGCCCCAGTAGAGATACCTGCCCAACCCTATAGCTGCTTCTGGTTTCAAGAAGCTGCCTCAGGGAGGGGACCCTGTGTAGAAAGTGAGAGGGACCCCCTTCTGCTTCCTAGCTGCCCTTCCAAAGACTTTCAAGCCCCTCCCCCACTCCTACCAGACATCCAGGCCAGGTTGAAATCTGAACTCCCAGGATCCCTCCTGCTTCTCTGTGTTGTCTCAATACCCATGGCTCCTCCAGGTACCAGTGCCTACTCCTGGTGGACTCCGTGGCATCACTGGGTGGGGTTCCCATCTACATGGACCAGCAAGGTAAGATCATGCCCTATACCCATCCCCATATTCCAGGTCACACACACTAGCAAGCCCTGAAGCTACAGGAGGCTCAGGACGACTGTTCCTGGCCCACCACCAGACCATAACTAGGTTTACCACCGTCTCCACAGGCCCTGGCAAAAGAAGTTATGTAGCTTGAAGTTTGCTAGGCAGAGAGTCCACACAGCATGCATGGCAGGGTCTCTGGCATGGGTCCTGGCTGCATCACCTCACGGAAGATAGCAACACAATAAACAAGGGGAAAGGATCACAGGGTGGGATGAGAAGCCAGCGACCAGGAAGGGAAGACTTTTTCATAACAGCCCTTTCCTGAGAACTAGGCAGGGTGGATTCCCGAGGACAGGCAGTGACCCAATCACTTCCCAATAGGCCCGACCTCTTAGAGGCCCCAACCCTTCCATTCCACACCAAGGACCAACTTTTCAACACATAAGCCCTTGGGGGCACGTCACATGTACATCACAGCTCTGGGGCACACAGACTCCAAAGTGAATCGACAGCCTGAGTTTCTGCCAGGCCATCAGATTAGGGTGTGAGCAAGCAGCAGGAGGCAGCTGCTACTCTGGGGGTTCTTGGGAGGGACTCCAGCTGCAGTGGGAGCAGACATGAGGAGGAGAGGTGGGCCCTGTGTATCAGATGCAGCCACTCCAGTGAGCAGGTGTGTGTGTGGGGGGGGATCTTCAAACACCAAGCTGTACTGCCCAGGCCTGGCTGTTCACAGGGTTAGAGAAGCCAAGCTAAGAGGCTTCGGCCTGAGGTTGTTAAGTGTGATGAAACAGTGACAAGATCTGAAAGCAGGGTTCTCCCATACACCTCCTGGTTTCCACATATCAGTGAAATCTTGGTCCCCCAGTCACAGGACATGTCTGGACTGGACAAATACACCTCTTTGATCAATTCCTCTGTGGGATCCCAGCCACCCCCTTTTCCATCCCCTTCTAGGCATCGACGTCTTGTACTCTGGCTCCCAGAAGGTCCTGAATGCCCCACCAGGGATTTCCCTTATCTCCTTCAGTGACAAGGCCAAGTGAGTGATCCACACCTCACCCTGGGGCATGGATGCAGATGGGTGCAGTTGGCTCTTGGAGAGAGGGAGGGAAAGGCTCCATGTTGAAACCTCTCATGCTCTCCCTGCTGGGATGTCCTGAAAGCCAAGATGTGCTCCAAAGCTGGCTTGTAGTGTAGTGGTAGTGGGTGGGGGGCGAACACATGCCAGGGCCCAGGCTGTGGGCAGGACCAGAGGTTGGCATTCTGGAGGCTCCCACTGTCATGCTAAGGGGTGATTGATCCAATGTGTCTGGATGCTCAGAGCTCAGCACCCACCCTTCAACCCCAGCTCAGCTTCCAGGAGTTGGCACAGAACCTGCCAGAGACAGGCACAAGCCACCATCATCTCAGGCTCCTGGCTTCTAGATCCTAAGCCAGGCCAGTGGGAGTTGGAGGGAGAGACAGGGTCATGGAGAGAGACCTCAGTGGGTACTGACCATCAGCTGCAACCATCCCTTGGGCCCCAACCCAAACAAGTTGATGTTGGTATGGTCAGGCATTCTTCCTGTCTGTAATGTCAGACACCAGTGGTACCATAGGGAAAGAGGGGGCTGAGAGCTGTATAGTAAGAAAGGAAGGTCATCAGCAGAGAGGCGAAGGGTCGGGGAATCCCACCTGGAAAAGCAGTGTGCAACTCAAGCCTGGGCCTCAGTTTCCCCAAGAAATGAGGCAGGACAAACCTGTGGGCAGAAATGAAGAGACTAAGCCTGGTGGAGCAGTGGACTTAGATACCAATGTGACTGTCACATCCATTAAGATCTCAGAGGGTTGGCAGCCTGAACACGCTCACAAGGTCCTGTGAGCACCAGCATAGGCTTTCTGCCCCTGCACCCCTGTGGCACAGGACGGCCCCAAAACCAGGGACAAGTACTCAGATGGGTTTCTCTTGCCCAGACACAAGGTCTACTCTCGGAAGACAAAGCCGGTCTCCTTCTACACAGACATCACATATTTGGCCAAGCTGTGGGGCTGCGAGGGCAAGACCAGAATGTGAGTGTTGGCAGGGCCAGGGATGAGGGTGGTAGGGTGGCTGACCCCTCAACGCCCCCACCCTAGCGCATCCAGCCTCTTATCAGCCTCATCTCATGCCTCTGTGTGGTTGAGCCTCAGTGCTCTAATTGGAGCCTCCATGCTAGCCATTAGATTGAGGCCTCACTTGTCACCTGGCCCAGAGGCTCTGGTCCAATAAACACCACCACTACCATTTCCATAATCCTTGTTCTCCATCAACTTTCTGTACCTGGCTCCGTTATACCCTCCCATTCCAGGCCTCTTGGAAGGTTAACCAAAGATTCCACAGGCCGTCTTGGTCACAATCCCAGGAGGTTTCATATTAAATACAAGACAGGGAGCCAGAATGGTCTCTGGACTAGTGGGTACAAAGTGTCCAGTGCCAGCTTCACAGGAACATGGCGTCTTGGTAGGAAGGGGATCAACTCTGTACTTTCCCCCTTTCCCTTCCCCTACATGCTGCCAGGCCCTATGTAGGCCTTCCCTCCCTGGCACCCTGTGACTCAGAAGCAGGAAAGTGTCCCTGGGAAATGGTTGGCTTCTGCCATACAGCCTGAGCTGCTGGGGTGGGACAGTCAGCTCCTGACCCTGTCCCTTCTATGACACTGGACCAGGCTCTTTTTTTGTTTTCCAGAATTCACCATACCACGCCCGTCACCAGCTTATACTGCCTGAGGGAGAGCCTGGCGCTCATTTCAGAGCAGGTAATAGAGGGACTTCAGCCCAGGGAGAAGGGGAGGAGAAGGAAGCCCCTCTGACCTGAGTGTACCTCAGACTGGGTCCTGTGGGGTTCTCCTTTTCCCATGACACCCTCAGGTTGCTCTGGAGAAAGGAGACCGGAGGGTTCAGACACAGCAATGAAGCTGTCTACCAACAGGCCCAGGCTTCCCAGTAGGATGAGCTGTGGAGTAACTGGAAAGATGGTGCTCTTCCCCACAAGGGCCAGGGAAGAAACGGCTTCAATGAGGAGGGTAGAGCGTTAACTGTGGGCGGACTGGGAGGACAGAGCCCAGGACATACAGAGGCACTCTTAACTGACCCTTCAGTTACCGAGCAGAGCACAGGGGAGGCTAAAAGAGGGAGGCTTCCCCCAAATAGAGTGGGGCCTCTGAGAGGTAGGCATGGTGAGAGGGGTCTTAGGGATGGCGTATAAGCAGCCACGGTTGGTAAATCAATGGCTATCCTAGATTGTGTTGTTCTAACAGAAAGCCACAGGCAAAGTGATTTATAGTTGGATTTATTTGGCTGATAGTTTTTGAAAGCTAGAAAATCTAAGTTTAAGGTCAGGGCCTACATTTACTCCATCTTAACATATCTGAGGTATCACATGGGCCAGAGAGGCAGATGGAGCAAGAAAAGGATACTCTGACATTTTTTTTTTAAAGACAAAATCTCATGTAGCCCAGGCTAGCCTCAAATTTGCTGTGTATCTGAGTTCCAGGCTAGCCTTGACTTCCCGATTCTCCTGCATCTGCCTCCCAAGTTCTGGGATTACAAGCATACACCACCATGGCCTGTTACCTTAGGTTTCATGATAAACCTTACCATCAGACCCAAGCCAACACCACTTGTGGCTCCTGAATTGCTAGCCGAGTTAGTTTCCACCCAAGCCTTGGGGTCACACTTGGCCACTCACACTTACAGCACTCACCAGAGTCAAAAAGGGGTTGGCGCCGGGCGTTGGTGGTACACTCCTTTAGTCCTAGTAGAGGCAGGCGGATCTCTATGAGTTCGAGGCCAGCCTGGTCTCCAGAGCGAGTGTCAGGATAGGCTCCAGAGCTACACAGAGAAACCCTGTCTCGAAAAAATAAAAACAAAAACAAGAGAGAGAGAGAGAGAGAGAGAGAGAGAGAGAGAGAGAGAGAGAAGGGTTTTGCACTCTGCAGGTATGTTCCAGGCCAGCTGGGTGTTACTAGGTCAGTGCGTGTATCCAGTGCAAAGTCCAGTCCTAGGAAATGGAGGTGAAGTGTGGCTACAGGCCCAGTTAGTTGTGTAGGTCACCTGACAGAAAAAAACAACCAAAGTCTGGTCACATTCCTCTGGGTTCTGATGTCCCTCATTAGACCACTGCCAGCCACAGAGGCCAGGATGAGCCCCTGGGCTGAGGCTCCCATGTTTGTGTTTTTAGGATCACTCATAAAATTGCTGCATGAGGAATGGGTTGGAGATGTGGTGACCTAAATGTGTGATCTAAATGGCCACCTACACCCTGGCTAGGGCTCTGAACTGGGGGTACATCCCCGTGGAGCATGGGCTAAGACAAGGAGAGGAAGAAGTCACAGGGAGCCACGCCTGGTGGTACCTACCTGTAATCCCAGTACTCTAGAGGTTGATTCAGGATCAAGAGTTTGTGGCTAGCCTGGGCTACATACTGAGCCCCTAAAATGGAAGAAGGAAGAGTATGGGAAAAGAGGAAGCTGAGTGGGCTCTGGAGGCATTTACCCGTGGATCAGTGCGCTATGAAGATGAGCAGCCCTAGCAGCTGGCGGAGAGCAGTTGCTGATGGGCATGATATGGCCTGGAAGTCATTGTGGGGCTAGAGTAGGGAAGACCAGTTACTAGCGGTCATGCCTCACATTTTCTTGAGGCCCAGGGTCAGAATGAATAGGGCCTGACTGATAACACCACACCCATGTAGCCAGCAATCCCAGCCTCCCCCAGTGGCAACCACTGGGTACCCACTGGAGGCTGGTACCCACCTCTCTCCCTCCCAGACACAGAAAATATCCTCTTTCCTCAAGTTGGCCCAGCATAAACCCTCTTGTCTCCTCAGTGTCTGGGGTTCCAGAAGTTGCCCCAGTCCACCTAGACCACGGAGTTTTGTGAGCCCTACCAACTCAAGGAAGGGCTCCCACCCTGCCTGCTGCTCATGGCCACCTTCCCCCCACAGGGCCTGGAGAATTCCTGGCAGCAGCACAGGGAGGCTACAGCGTATCTGCACCAGCGCCTGCAGGAATTGGGCCTGCAGCTCTTTGTGAAGGACCCGGTGAGGAGCCCACAGGAAGGGGGTGTCTGCTGATTGACCCAGGCACTAGTCCAATGGGGAGGGGGAGGCTATACTCAATTGGCGAGATCAAGTGCCATGTCACAGTGGAACTTTGAGCCTCCTGAAGCTGGGGGAACCCTGCTGTGGCCACCAGGCAAGTGGCAAGTTTCTGGCCCTTCCTTTGGACTCTAAAGACCAGCACAGGTCAAGCAACCTGAGTGTCATCATAGAGGATATGAAAGCCCCTGAAGGATGTGAAGGGTCCTAGCCTATATGGCTGAACCTGGCACTTCTTGCAGGCACTCCGGCTACCCACAGTCACCACCGTGATGGTGCCTGCTGGCTACAACTGGAGGGACATCGTCAGTTATGTGCTGGACCACTTCCACATTGAAATCGCTGGTGGCCTTGGGCCCTCTGAGGAGAAGGTGAGGATGCTTCTGGACCACCAGGGCTTTGTGGTCGGAGGCACTAGAGACCCGACATTGAATCCCCACCTGTGCCGGGTCACTGCAGGGCCCAGAATAGCACCATCACCTCGGGTAGAATATCCTCAGCCTTCTCCACACACTAGGAAGGTCACACGTCAGCTTCACCAGGTCCACTCTGAGTGCCGAGTGACCATCCGGCTACATTCCTCAGCTTTCTCTGTGTTTTGGGTACAGAGGGAAAGCTGGCTCTAGCCCCTGTGCAGCATGCATGAGGTCACTTCCCTCCTGCATACCATATGGATGGTGATCTCATGTGGCAAATGAACCCTACCCTGATGAGCTCCGATTAGGAAAGGGGCTGCAAACAGAGGCTAACATCTGCCTGCTCCATGCCCACCAGGTACTGCGGATTGGCCTGCTGGGCTACAATGCCACCACGGAGAATGTGGACCGCGTGGCCAAGGCCCTGAGAGAGGCCCTGCAACATTGTCCTAAGAACAAGTTGTGAGCATCCTTCCAGCAGACTATGCCCTTCTGAAGGGACTGGGAATATAGCAGGAACCAAAAGACAGTGCAAGGCCACTGTGCTTGGGGACATCAAAGCTGCTGATGCAGCCTGATGAGGCGGGAAGGAGCAGGGTGAAGCTGCCCGTCTTCCCACAGCTGGGACCTTGTGAACACAGGACCGTAATCACCTTCCGAAAACACTGCAATCCACAGGCCACTGGCCTTTGGGAATATTCAATAAAGTGCTGGTCGGGCATCTCCTCTGACTGTGTCAAACTGGGTGGTGAAGAGCCAAGTGGGGCCCTTTAGCTGCCTGCATGGCCTCAGTGGCCCTATGAGGAGAGCCCCTTGTTCTAGAGCCTGCACACAGATCCTTTCCCGGGGCCAGGAATACTGTCTTCCGTTTCCAGATGTCACTCAGTCCCCAAACACACTCTCATAACGCTGTCTTTAAATGAATCTACAAGAACCCCACTCAAAAAGACAGCACCCACAAACACATGACTAGAACCCGAGTTCATGACCCTGAAGGCCCACATCTGATTGTGTGGGCCTCCACTCTGATTGTCATATTCCCCTGAGAGGACCATGAGCCCCAGTTCCCTGCTCTGCTTGCCCCCCAAACCTCACTTCTGGTCCAGTTGTCCAGAACACTCAGACCTGGAACACACTGG
Organism: Cricetulus griseus; assembly: GCF_003668045.3. Classification (NCBI taxonomy): domain Eukaryota; kingdom Metazoa; phylum Chordata; class Mammalia; order Rodentia; family Cricetidae; genus Cricetulus; species Cricetulus griseus. Next base: position 444,620,861 of record NC_048595.1, read on the forward strand.
GCAGCTATACTCAGAGCCTCCCTCTTACCAAGGCTGGAGAGGCCCCCTCTTACCAAGACTGGAGAGCACCCCTCCTTACCAAGACTGGAGAGGCCCCCTCTTACCAAGACTGGAGAGGCCCCCTCTTACCAAGACTGGAGAGGCCCCTCTTACCAAGACTGGAGAGGCCCCCTCTTACCAAGGCTGGAAAGGCCCCTCTTAACAAGACTGGAGAGGCCCCCTCTTACCAAGACTGGAGAGGCCCCCTCTTACCAAGGCTGGAAAGGCCCCCTCTTACCAAGGCTGGAGAGCCCCCCTCTTACCAAGGCTGGAGAGGCCCCTCTTACCAGGTTATTAATAGGAATGCACCTCCTAACAGAGAGTTGTTGACTTGTCTATGTCCACGCCCCTTGTACAACTGGTCACAGTTGTGTTCTGGGGTCACAGTTGTGTTCTGGGGTCACAGTTGTGTTCTGGGGTAGGTTCCTGAGCCAACAGAGGCTGCTGCTCTGTGGCTCCTGGTGACCAGAAGGGACAGTCTTGAGAGAGACACAGACACAGTCACAGCAGAGCTGTGATCGGTGTCACATGGGGTCCTGGAACAGAGCAAGAAGGGGGTTCTCGGAGAGGATTCTGGGTAGTTCAGGGCCCAGAATGCCCAGGGCCATGTGGTCACTTGGACCTGGCCTTTGTCCAGAGAGCAGACCTCTCTTGATTTGATCTCCTGAGAGGCAGAGACTGAGGTACACACGTGCTTTGGCTGAGAACACACCCAGGAATCACCCTGTGGAAACCCCTCCGGCTCTGGTCCAGCAGATCAGCTGTGTCACTACACAGCATACACATCCTCTGATGAAAGCCTGCCCAGCACCTTGGACCTTCCTGCACCCGTGAGCCTGACTGTCCTTGCCTGCATGATCCCCTGAAGAAATTCTGTCCCTTTACCTGCGGGTGATGGGCTAACACCTGATTCATTTTCAGTTTGGGGCTTTGATAAACACAACTGACACAACCTCCAGATCCAAGGCTTCGTGTGACTATGTGCTTTCAGTGATTTTGAGTAAATGACAAGGATTCCAGTTACAGGCTGCCTTCGCTAGGAGATACTGTGCCTAAGAGCTTCGGACTTTCCACATCCTTGCCCAGGGAGCTGGATCCTTTTGTTCTAGCTGCTGTCAAACTAACTGCATTAGAATGTCCCCTCCCTCGGTGGTTGACAATGTCTGTTATCTTTTCATATGCCACTGACACTTGCAAGCCTTCTTTAGAGAAGTGTTGGTTCAAATATTCTGCTCAATATATGAATTTTTCCTCTTTGGGATGCTGGTTTGTAAAAGCCCTTGAGTCTCTCTCTCTCTCTCTCTCTCTCTCTCTCTCTCTCTCTCTCTCTCTCTCTCTCTCTCTCTCTCTCTCTCTCTCTCTGTGTGTGTGTGTGTGTGTGTGTGTGTGTGTGTGTGTGTGTGTGTGTGTGTGTGTGTGTGCTAGGGTGCACTTGCTATGCAGGTGCATATGAAGGCTGAAGGCCAGAGGTAAATTTTGGAATGTCTTCCACCAGTGTTTTTCCACCTTAGTTTTTGGGACAGGGTCTCTCACTGGACCTAGGTTTGTTGTTCAGCACCTTTCTTCACCTGGTGTTAGGATGACTGGTGTGCACAGCTGTACCCAGCTTTTACACAGGTGCTGGGGATGCACACTTAGGTCCTCATGCTTGCTTGGGGATAGCATTTTATCTATCGAGCCATCTCTCCAGCTCCATAATAGATTTTTTAGAAAATGTATTCTCAACCCAATCCGATTTTGTGTACCAAGGGTTTCTTGCTCTGTGGCTCACCTATTCATTTTCCTACAGATGGCTCCAAAGAGCAGGTCTGTTTAATTTCGGTAAAGTCCTCTGAGTTTTCTTTCTGTGATCTGAGATGTTTGTATCTTATTGCAGAAGTCTTTCCTACTTGGAAGCTGTTATGAATATTCCTGTCTTTTCTTTTAAAGTTATAACAGAGGTCTGTTATTTGTTTCATGGTGTGGACATGGGACAAAGTGCATTTTATCCATAGCAGTATCCAGTTGTCCTAACGGTACACTTGTTAAACAAACCTTGGTTTCTCCATTCAATTGACATGCCAACTTGGAAAAGATCATTGACTACGTATTTGTGGATTGGTTTCTGGCATCTGTTCCATTCTGGCTGCTTTTTTGGTCCTAAGTCATCAATCTACCTTATCTCAAAATTTGCAACCACCAGTAAGTCTGAATATGAAGCAATCAAGAGAGAGAGAGAGAGTGTGTGTGTGTGTGTGTGTTTTCTATTCTAAAACCTTTGGAATCTTGGGTTTATTTTGTCTGTTTCTACAGAATAGCTTCTTGGGGATTTTCATTGAAATTTACCAGCTATTGAGTTAAGGACAGTAGGAATCTTAGAAACACCACAAACTAGTTCTAATATTAGAGTTCTTTATAGATTTGTTTGGATTTTAAGTAGGTAGATAATCAAGTTGCCTATGAATGATGACATTTAGACATCTTTCCGAATATGTATACTCTTCACTTTCTTTTAAACCCAATACAAAAAAAAAAAAAAAAAAAAAAAAAAAAAAAAAAAAAAAACATGGTTAGGAGAATTTCAATCTTAGAGAAAGTGTTTAATGTTTGAATTTTAAAATTCTTATCTATTGAGTGTGTGTGTGTGTGTGTGTGTGTGTGTGTGTGTGTGTGTGTGTGTGTGTTCATTTTATGAATGGTGTCAATGCAGGTTTTCTGTAGTTCCTGTCTACTTCAGTTTGCTGAGTGTGCTGTTGGCATGCATGGCGCGCTCATCCATCCTTTGCTACTGTATGGTATTCTTACGTACTAAGCTTATGATTTAAATATCACTTTCTTCTCCTTTATTTTTGGATAAAGCTTATCTAGAACTAGAGATACTTTCTTTCTCTTATGTGTTTGCTAGAATTCAACAACACAGGACTTAAAGATGGAAACTTTCTTTATGAGAAAAAAAAATTTTCAACTCGTATGAGTCCTTCTGTTCCTCCTTCCCTTCCTCCCTCCCTCCTTCCCTCTCTCCCTCCCTTCCTTCCTCCCTTCCTTCCTCCTTCCCTTCCTTCCTCCCTCCCGCCTTCCCTCCTTCCCTCCCTCCCTTCTCTCCTTCCTTTCTCCTTCCATTTGAGACAGGGTCTCCTTATGTCCCTCAAGTTGGCCTCAAATTCACAATCTTCTTGTCTCAGCTTCCTGAGAGCTGACCAGATGTGGGGCTCTTCAGATGTTATCTTCTTGCATTAGTTTTGATAATTGTGCTATCCATGGCATGTTTGTTTCTCATCAGCTGTTAAATGTGCTAGGATGAAGTAACTCACAGTGTCCCTTTACGGACTTACTGTGTCTATGAAATTTGTGGTGACTTCTCTTTCATCATCCTCTGTATTGGTGACTTACATTTTCTCCTTTTTTCCTGTTCATCAGCCTTGCTGGAAAGTATTGTCTTTATCAGTCTTTCCAACACACCAGTGTTTGCTTGTGTTGCTTTTTCTCTGTTGTCTGTCCTCTGTTAATTTCTACTCCATTATCCTTCTTATTTGACCTCTTTTGGTTTTAATTTACTCATTTTAAATTTTTACATTCTTATCCCCCCCCCCGTTCCGTGTGTGTGTGTGTGTGTGTGTGTGTGTGTGTGTGTGTGTGTTTATACATATGCCACAGTGTGTAAAGGCCAGAGGACAACTGGCAGGAGTTGGTTTTCTCCTTCTACTATGAGGATCCCGGGAATTGAACTCAGGTCAACATATATGGCAGTAGACACTCCGGCCTACTGAGCCTTTTCACTGGCCCTCCTTTGAAATTTTTGATAAATTCTTGATTGACAAGTACTGCTTGTCCATATCTTTGGGGATTATTCTTGGTTTCTTGCTCCCTATGTTGGAAGCTTAAGAGGTTGACTTTGAAGCATAGCTTCTCTTCTAGGTGTTTCAAAGTAGTTTTCTCTCTGAGCACTGTGTCGGCTTCATCGCCAAGCTTTGATGGGCAGTGTTCTCATTATCACACAAGTCAAAATATTTTATGATATTTTTTCCTGGGACTCATTCTTGAAACCATAGAATATTTTGATTTACATTGTATAATTTACAAATATTTGGAGGAAATTCTGAATTTCCACTTCGTTTTCGGTTTTGATTTGTGTTTGTTGAGGTCAGAAAGCATATTGTCTATGGATTATAGCTCCCTGTAAATGCACTAGACCCTGGTCTTGTTGAGCAGGGTGGCCTTCTCCAGCTCAGGCTGGCTGGTGACAGACTTCTTCTAGTCCTCTGAGTACCTGTTGATTTATTTCCCATTAGGTACTGAGAGTGGGGCGTTCGTGTCTCCAAGTGACCACACATCCCCGAGGGTCCTCGTGGATTGTGGAGACTGTTTAACTTCAGTACTTCTGGGCTCAGAAATCACTTTGTATGTCATTTGCAGCCACCTTCTCTTTGTAATTTCCTGTCTTACACCTGTGTGTTTCCCATGGGCCTCTTGTCTCACAATTAAGGGATAATTCTAATGTTTGAGGCTCTATTTCTGGGAGGACCATTCCTGCCTGCTGCCTTCCAGGACTCCAACTCCCCAGGGAAGTCACCAAGGCCAGAATGAGCTGAGAGGGAGGCCTGGTCACCAAGTGTGATGACAGGAAGGTCCAAAACACTGTTCTTTTAACTTATCTGTCCCTCACCCTGTTTGACTGGTCCCAGATACACTGAATCCATTGTCCTCTAGATCCATACTGCACTGCCACCGTCATCATCCACCCCTGCCAACACACATGGGGCCCTGTGGCTGTGGGAATGGGATCACATGGTATCACGGGGCTCATTTGTTATGCATGACACTCCCTTGCTCCAGGGCCTCAGCTCCTATTCTGGGGCTTGCAGGGATCTACATAATATCATTGGCACTATGGTCATACCATGACATAAACTTGCTGTAGAAACCACTTCTGTGCTGGTCCCACTCAGAAGTGATAATTACCCCAGTCACTTAGTTGATGGGACAGTCCTAGGTGAGGTGCATATAGTCTTCAAGATCCAAAGAGGTCACCAAGTTCCAAGGCAGGCAGGACAAAGTCCCAGCCTATGTTGGACCTCTGAGCGCCAGGGCTTTGCCTGTGTGGCAGACCTTAAGATGGTACAATGATTCCCCATTTGAATTATAGAATGAGTGCATTTTATAAGCCTACAGGCACATCCAGCTGTGGCCCAAAGACGGCATGGGTCCCAGAATAGCTACGCATGTATCCCAGCTCGTTTGTAGACAATAACGTCATGTTGCAATGTCAAAAGTTGGACACCAGTGTGAGGCACTGAAGAACTTGCCAGCGATCCTTCCTGGCCCTGGTCTGCACAGTATCATCAGCACGGAACCCTTCTGTAGCATGTCTCCCAAGGCCTGCCTCATGCCCAGAGCGGGGGAGGGGGTAGCTTTGGACAGATCTAGAACTTACACTGTCCCCTTCCAAGAAGACACACTGCTTCTAGTCCCCCTTCTAATGGGACCGGAGAGGATGTGGGTCCCTTATTTGTGCCTACAGAGCAAGTTCCAGAGGCCCTGTTATCCTGTTCTACCATAGATCATATGTCTTGCACAGTGTCTTCGTAACAAATCACTATTTGGCAAAGTTTCTGTAACCCCAGCACTCTCCACAGTCCACCTGTTCTTACTGGGGTGGTTGTGGTACACTTTAAGGAGTGCTACAATCTGCTCCTGCACCCTCATGTGGTGCGTTTGGGTAGACTGTTTAAAGGGCAGTGGAGTAGGGATGGTTTCAAAATATCCCCTTGAGGACTGATAAGATGGCTGAGTGGGTAGAGTCCTGAGTTCAGTCCCTGGACTGACACATTTAGGAAAAGAAAGGAATCAACTCCTACAGGGTGTTCTCTGACCTCCACACATGAGCCATGTCACACACACACACACACACACACACACACACACACAAAGTTTTATCTGGGCATGGTGGTGCACACCTTTAATCCCTGCACTCAGGAGAAAGAGACAGACATCTCTAAGAGTCTGAGGATAGCCTGGTCTATTTAGAGAGTTCCAGGCAGGCCAGGGATACATAGTAAGACCCTGTCTAAAACAAAATTTAGTGTCCCCTTGGCCTTTCCTGCACTCACAGCTCTTGTCTCTGTTAAATGTCATCATTGTGATTATATTTATCACCGAGGAAGTGACCAGGATGGGCTTGGGTCTATTTAAGTTCCACTCTTGAGACAACACAGCATTTCCCTTGTGCTGATGATAGCTCAGACCCTGGTCCCACAACCTTCAGGGACCCTGGGCACTTGCTCATTGTGTAGTTACTCTGACACATGCTGTCAGTCCTTGGCAGACACCGGGACACAGGATGACCTGCACACACATGGGACATGGGTTCTCTCCTCAGAGCCTGGAATGCAGTCCACAGTTCTGAAGCCAAGGGGTAAATGTCAGCAAGTGCCAAAGACAATGGAGAAGAGATGTCTCTGAGCCCAGAGGTCCCAGGCTCCAGGGAAGCTGCTTCAAGCTAATGAGATGTGAATCACAGGATTCTAGGAACAGGGGACACTGCTCCAGTGACAGAGAAGTAGGGGGAAGGGGAGCTGTGGAATTCCCTCTTCTGGCTTCAGTTCCTTCTGAACATTTGTCCAGGGGGACAGTCTCTACCTGAGAGTGGAGAAGTTTTGAAATGAAACCATCTTTGCACACAAACCTTTCATAGTCTTAGGAGTCTATATTTGCACTGAGAGATACAGAAAGTGGGGGACCCTCTCCACAGGGTACACTGGGGCATTAATGTGCTCAACACTGAACACACAGTGTTTCAACCCCCCAGGGTTAGTGTGGAGCATAAGCAGAGCAAACACCCACACTGCCTCATGTCTATACCTGTCCCAACTGTCAAATGGATGGATCAATGGGTCCCTGGGAAGCATACAACCAGCCACCTCACTCCTAGTCTGGAACATGGCGGCTGCCTCAAGACCATGGTGCCAGCTACTTGGACTCTCATGGCCATCCCTTGAACAGGAGTCCTTAGGGACTAAGTCCCCCCACCAGTCACTCCAAGAGATTTCCCTGATCCCCATTCCTTTCCCAGAAGTTCCAGGGAGCTCTGCAGGTTGGTAGAGATGGGGCCTCCCATCCCAGCTCAGCTGCTGTCACTTCCCATGGTCTTGGTCTTCTGGAAGATGTTCTGCATGGCTGAGATTCTGTCCTTATCCTGGATGTTAAAGACCTGGAACTGTAGTGGGCAGGGACAGACGGTCACAGACAGCCAGGCTACACCTGTCTCCAATGTCCTCCCTGACCACCCTATCAGCAAGCATCCACCTGGTCTGTCACCCCTGCAGGTGGACCAGCCTAGGACCAGCCTAGCATTCCTCTTCCAACAGCCCTGCCTCCCATAGTGTATCTCTGACACAGGCATGACCCCGAGGAGGCCCCAATAATTCTGGCTGAAGGCTCCTTCCATGCACATGCTGACCAAGAAATGTCAGGCATGCATTGGAGGCAATATTTGGGGTTGGGTGGTTGAGCTCCTGCCTTTGTAGAGGAGCAATGGGCTCTATAGGTGTGGAAGGGACAGCTGGTAGACACCTCTAGACAGCAGACCAGAGAACATAAGGTCCCAAAGGGTGTGACCATCAGAATGCCAAGTCCAGGAATTGGACCCCAGGAGGACCAGGGAAATTCAAAGCCCCAAAGTAGAGAAGGGTTCTGGGCATTTGCTGTGTGGTTTGGGTTAATTCTGTGGAACACTGAGGGGCAATCTCAGGCACTCTGTCGTGGTTTCCAGAGAACAGTCTTACACCCTTGGGGCCTTTCTTGAGGTTGCATTCTATGTTTCATCTGACCCTCAGCCATCCAGAGGCCTGGCTTTGCCCCAGAGGACTGGCTTTACCCCCAAAGGTCTGGTTTTACCCCAGCCATCCTTGAGTTCCTGACCTGGGAGGGAGTGGCCAGAGTTCAGGACCAGGGCTCTAGCCACTCCCTCCTAAAACAGTTGCACCCACCTTATCTAGCAGAAAATCAAAGTAGGCAGTGGTCCAGTAGGTAGGGTCACTGGCGGGTAGCTGCAGGAGTGCCTTGACTCCATTGTCAATGCGTGGTGGACGGCTGTGGCCCAGGTGGGTGACATGGATTCGTAAGGACTCTTCAGGCTGGCTGGCGAAGTGTTCCACACGTTGGTAGATGACGCCGAGGTCCAGGCCACTGTCTTGCAGCAAGTTGTGCTCCGGGTACAGGAAGTGGGGCAGGTTCCTGGTAGCCAGGCAGCAGAGCAGCACCACCAGCAGGCGGTACACGGAACCCTGAAGGTCTGCCCAGTCCTCGGGTGCTGGGAAGAGCACAGAGGCCCACAGCAGCACCGTCTGCAGGACACAGAGTCAGACCTACCTGTCAACGGGTGGCTGGAACAGTTCCCCACCACCACCTGCCCGTGCACCCCGTGCACTAGCCCTGCACTAGCTTACACCCACCAACCCTCCCCCCACCTCTCCGGGTGCTGAGCCCTCTTATATCTGCCACCTAGCAACTCCTGGGGCTCCCATTCCTTCTCTGCCCCTCCCTCTCCCCTCTAGGCCTCTCTTTCCACCCTCCGCTGAGACCCAGTCTGAACTTCAGAACTCCTCAGGGTTATCTGAGGCTTCCTCCATCCTTGAGGCTTTCTTCATGCCCCTCCATCAACAGAGCTCATTCTCTGTCGGCCAACACAAAGGGCCTGCCCCAGGGCATTAGAAGTCCTTCTACTCCTTTCTGCTCCAAGGCTCTCAATAGATACCCGCCCCTATCCCCCTATCCGTTACCCAACTGCATTTCTGTGTCCTCAGACCCCCTCCCTTCCCCACCACCTCAGTCCATCTAGGACCCTCTGGGTATCAGACCCCGATGACCACTGGAAACTGGATCCCCACCTCAGACAGGGTTGTGAGAAAGCAGTTAATGGCCTCAGTCCACACAGGGGGTCTTCCCTAGAGCCAGTGTCTGATGACACATCAACTCACCTGACCCTAACACCTGGACCAAGCAGGAAGCCCTCTCTATCATGTCCTGCCCCAGGGAGGACAGGAAGGGAGCCAGTGCTCCCACAGGTACCCAGGTGGCTCCAGTCCATAGGGGAGTCTGGCCAGGATTGTTCATAGATACAGGGAGGACTCCTGCTGGGGAGAGGCCCAGCCCTATATGGCCCAACCCAGTCATGTTCCTGGCTCCCAAGGCCTCCCACATCGCCAGTCTAGGCCAAGGCCAGCCTAATGTGGTATGTCACCACTCCACAGCCATGTCTACAAGACCTCGAGAGCTGTGATCTCTTCCTCAGGTGAACCTGGAATCCTCTCAATACCTGTGGCTGCTTACCATGGGAGCTGCTGTGAAGCACACACCTGCCAGGTCACACTGCCCTATGTCATCTAACCACCAATGTAAGCAACAGAGCACGGCCTGTGGTGAGCTACCATGCATACCTTCAGGTGGTCAAAAGTTAGGCCAGGGCTCTGGCTGCCACCTCGCCAGCTCTCCAGGTTCACCCGGTCGAGGATGGACAGGCTGTCCAGGCGGTGGCCAGGGAAGGAGCCTAATGCACCAAGCAGGCGACTGAGCAGGTAGCCAGTGGAGATCCTGAAAGCCAGACCCGCCTGTCAGTGCCCAGTGCCCTGTGTCCCACCAGAAAGAAAAAGTCCAGGCTGCTGTTCCCCAACACTAGAACCTCTCGAGGGCCACACCTTAACTGTGGCCGTTCTGTGGCTCCAGGCCCTGTCTCTCAGCAGTTGACTCTCTTTGCTAGCTTGAACACCTGGGGTTCAGACTCCCCATCAAAGATGGCAGGGTCAAGGGGAGACCTCAGCCAGCCCACCCTTTATTTAGACTGGTGGTTGGTGGGGCCCCAGGCTGGCAGAGGGTGTGGGTTCTATTCTAGGGCTCATTAGGGAAACCAAAGCCTGCCGCTCCCCTCCATGGGAGCCAGAGGGTGGATAACGTGTGGAGGAGTCTCATCTATGACCCTTAGCACAGGGCACAGCTCACCACAGGCTCTCACTTCTGTGCTTGCCAGACCGTCATAGGGTAGGGCCTCCACACCCTGTGAGTCTCAGTCCTAAAGGGTAGGCAGAGGTGGGGCAACAGAAAGGCCATGTTCTCTCTCTCTCTCTCTCTCTCTCTGATTTTTTGAGACAGGGTTTCTCTGTGGCTTTGGAGGCTTGGCTGGTCTCAAACTCACAGAGATCCACCTGCCTCTGCCACCCGAGTGCTGGAATTAAAGGCGTGCACCACCAACACCCGGCTCCATGTTCTCTTCTTTATGTAAGGTGGTTCTACTCAGCCCCACCTTTTACCTGTCTTTGTAAGCTGGTGGTTCCTGAGCATGGGCCCTGTTCTGAATGAATAGGCCAACAAGGGTGCAGGGTATAGGGCCCACAGAGCTCTTCGAAGGCTTCAGAATGTCACAGCAACTTATAAATGTCACTTAGAAGAAATAATTCAGTTCTAAGGTGGCAGCACCTTGGGCATGTGTTTTGTAAGTCTCCCGGTAGAATCACTGTATGTGGATGCCAGCGGTGTGAGGCTTGGATGGGCCCCAGGCCCTGAGTCTTACTGGCTCAGCTTCTGTCCCCTTCACCTTCTCATGGACACTGACTTGGTAGCAGGTGGCCATCACTGAACCCACAGGCTTCAAGGGACTCAAAGAAGCCAGGGTTGGAGATAGGAGCTGGCAGATGAGGGGACACATCTATAACTAAACACCTCAGGTGGAGGAACATTCTTTGAGGTACTCTGTAAATCTGGCAAGGCCACCCCGAGTGAGAGGTATTAACAAGCCCAAGTTACTTTCATTGGTGTGAGCATCCTCACTGTGTGAGCATCCTCGCTGTGTGAGCATCCTCACTGTGTGAGCATCCTCACTGTGTGATCATCCTCACTGTGTGAGGATCCTCTCTGTGTGAGCATCCTCACTGTGTGAGCATCCTCGCTGTGTGAGCATCCTCACTGTGTGATCATCCTCACTGTGTGATCATCCTCACTGTGTGAGCATCCTCACTGTGTGAGCATCCTCACTGTGTGAGCATCCTCGCTGTGTGAGCATCCTCACTGTGTGAGCATCCTCTCTGTGTGATCATCCTCACTGTGTGATCATCCTCTCACTGTGTGAGCATCCTCACTGTGTGAGCATCCTCACTGTGTGATCATCCTCACTGTGTGAGCATCCTCACTGTGTGAGCATCCTCTCTGTGTGAGCATCCTCTCTGTGTGATCATCCTCACTGTGTGATCATCCTCTCTGTGTGAGCATCCTCACTGTGTGATCATCCTCTCACTGTGTGAGCATCCTCACTGTGTGAGCATCCTCACTGTGTGAGCATCCTCACTGTGTGAGCATCCTCACTGTGTGATCATCCTCACTGTGTGATCATCCTCACTGTGTGAGCATCCTCACTGTGTGAGCATCCTCACTGTGTGAGCATCCTCTCTGTGTGATCATCCTCACTGTGTGAGCATCCTCACTGTGTGAGCATCCTTGCTGTGTGAGCATCCTCACTGTGTGAGCATCCTTGCTGTGTGAGCATCCTTGCTGTGTGGGGACCTTAGACAACCTCTCTGCTAGTGTTTACCTGGCTGTTGCTGAAGGGGCCTCTCCCACACCACCTTCCACAGTGCTTATCTCGTCATAGCATTATGCTACTGGCCATCTCCTGTGCAGAAGATGGCCCAGCCCTCCCTGGCGCTCTCTGTGAATTGTTAACGCTAGAATTCCTCCCAAGACTACTACTGTATTCTAGTAACCTTAGCATGGCACAGATGCCCACAGGCCAGAAGCAGGCGAGAACCCCTCAGAGCCTCCTGTATGGGGCTCAGGGAGCATCAAGGTGTTTCCCCCTTCCCTCAGGACCCAAAGGTCCAGAGTGGCATCTACCTCCAGTGCTGGGCATTAGCTGGCACCAGGTCCACCCCGTGGCTGGCGATTCTTCTCAAGATGCCCTCAGGGAATCCAGGCTTCAGTTGGGCCCCCTCCAAGGCAGGCACCCTGTGCTTCTTCCTCACCACAGGCACAACGTTGAAGCAGATCTTCCTCCAGCCACTGGACACCAGCAGGGACAGGTGCAGCTGCCCTTCCTTCAGGCTAGCAGCATTCAGTGAACCTGCAACAACCTGCCATCAATCTAGCTCCCCTCTTCAGGGCCTAACCCTGGTTGGTCTGGGACACCCACCTGCTGTCATGTCTGTCCTTCCCCTTATCTTCTGCTCCCCTTCCTGCCTATCCATGTTGAACAGTTGCACAACCCCTTTCATGGAGCAATGCCAGCTGAGCGATGTCACGGCTTCCTTCATAACAACAGCCTCCTTCATGAGCCTTCTCTCTGCTGGGTCCCTCCCTCGGTCTCGCTGCCTGAGCCTGCTGCCCACACCTCCTAGACCTGTGGACCTGCCTCCAACTCTGCCCATGATCAGCTCCATTCAGTGTCCAGACTAAAGCCAGGAGAAAGAGCAGGTCCCAGGGGAAAACACTGGACATAGATGGTGCTTAAGCTGGAGTGTGAAGAGCTGGGCTGCTGAGGTTCCCCTGACACCCTGGGCAGCTCCGAGCCTGCAGCTCTTTTCTGGATGGCTGTGATTTACATTGCTTCGTTTTGAACCTTTTCAATCTTGAATGAAGATCAGTGGGATGCTCTTGGGTACAGCACCCCATTCCAGGGACTTTGTACTCCTAGACACTGACAACTCTAAAGGACAGCCTTAACTATGGTGTCACCTATAGTGATTCATATCCCTCTTCTGGCCAGTTGTAGCCAGGAAGAACAGACATGATAGCCCAGCCCACACGAGAAGAAACAAAGCTGGGGGGATCGTCCCCAGGCTGGACCTCTCCTAATGAGCTGGTGAGCTTGTGCTCACCTCATCCCCCTACACTAAGAGCCTGCCTGACATATCAGCTCAGAGCCACCCTATGCACGCATGCATGCTGGTCCTCATACCATACGGGCTGGCCTGGGCAGCAAAGGCCAGGAACAGCTTAGGATCAGGTTTGTGGGAGAGAACTGTCGGTGTTGGGAAAGACCCTGGCATCCTGGGAGGAGGTACTGGATGACCCCATTTCCAGGCTGCCATGACCCAGAAATCCAGGATAAGCCTGAACACTCTGTACAACCAGGTCTATGTCTGCTTACCACTCCAGAGATTGGCTACCTCCATCACCTCATGAATGACACATTATGGCCAAGAGACCACACCATTTCCCCCCCCTACCCCAGCACTATCCTCCCACGTCTATTTAGGGGCTTGGGTCAGAGGCCAGAGCAGTCAACCCTCCGGAAGCTGTTCCCGAACACAAGCCTTGTACCAGGGCCTCCATTGCATGGAAAGACCTGGCCTTCTAATGTATCTTTTCAGTTGCCACCATCTGCAGGAGAACTCTGAGGCAGCCTCTGGAATTCTCCATCCCACAGGAGCCTCAGTTTCCCCATGAATCGGGAGGGGATGCTCTCAGTTCATCGTTCAAATGTCTGCTTGTATTCCTCTAGTTACACATTTTTATTTGTGAAATGGCAGCCTGGAAGACAGCCAGCCACACCTGTTCTCACTAGGCTACCTCTAAGCCAGACCTGGCTGGTCTCACCGGTTCCAGGAGTGGATACCTGAACCCTGTCACCAGCAATAGCTTCCCTTTTAAGGAATGTGTTGGAAGCAATGCCTGGAATTTCCCATGGGCCCAGCTCAGCCATGGCAGCAGGAATGGGCCTAGACAGGGCGGGGGGTGGGGGTAAAGGGGTGGTCTCCTTTCTCAGCTAGGAGGCAACCAGAGTATGCAAGGTGGGGGCTAGAGGTTTGGATGGTCTTTGATGGCCCGTAACTTGGAAGTCTCCTAGTTGCCCCATGGGTCTGTGCTTCAGCAAAATAGTGGGCCTGCAGAAGCCAGGGCCAGCTGGCACTGGCTATATTAGGACAACCAAGAAGGCAGAAGTGGTCCTGCTGAATTAGACGGTTCAAGAGATGACCAGGTAAGATGCTGGAGGCGCTACAAAACACCAGACACTTAATGACAGTCTCTAGCTACCCAAAGGTCAGTCTTCTGCTCCAGGACACCTGGCCTGGCAGGTCTGGGAGTGACTGTCCACAGAAGCTGACCTCCTGGTGTTGGAAGTCTAAGAGCCCAAGGGCTTCCTGAATCCTGCAGCCCAGACTTCGACCTAGATGTCTAGCTGTGGCTCTGCTAAACACCCTTCCCCAGAGCCCTAGGAAGCATGAGAAGAAACAGCAGTCCACTATCCCAGGATCTAAGGTCCCTGGACATGCAGCCAGACCAGGACTCCACACACTAAGGATCTCAGGAATGTTACTGCCCTCTAGGAGAGACACCTACCCCACTCACTGATGACACAGTTCAAATACCAGGAAGTTGACTTGGGAAGACAAACATATGAGAAAGTAGCAACTACCACCATCATGTGTCCGTCTCCTCCCAAGGAAACAGGACACTCCGTTTTGGCCTCCAGTGCCCTAGCCACCTAACGCCCTATACCTGAACCCAAGGGTGAGCATCGTCACTTAGGTCCCCAATGTCCTTGCTCATCACAGGCTGTACCTACCCTTCAAGCCACCTTTGTGTAAAGAGACTGGCTGCTTCTGGTCTTGCTGGGAGCCCCACCCATCTGGGGCTCCAACACCCCAGATTACTTAAGCAAGATGTCCAGTGAGAGACTGAGGCTGGGCCCCTGGCATATTTGAAAATACCCAGTCTCACAGCCATCTGGGTCTCCAAGCTATCGACTGAGTCATAAATTGAAACAGGGGTGTACACATGCCTGTGTATATGGAAGCATGCATTCACATGTATGTATTCACACGCACACTCATGTCTGCTCACATCCCCATACGCATATGTGTGCACACTAACATGTGTTTACATCCTGACTCAGACTCAGGCGTTGCCATGTTCACACACAGTCTGACGGATTGAGACTGTGGCTGAAGTGGGGGCAGGTGTAAAGCGTCACCACCACAGACTGCATCAGGTAACAGCCTGACTTTCCAGGACCCTGCCAGAGACCCTATGCAACAAGCTGGCCAACAGAACAGCAGGCTTGCTCTAAACTTCCAGACGTTTATAAAAGCGACATCCATTAAAATGTCTTCAGCAAATCACCGTGCAGAAACACGTGACTAACAACCCGCTTTCTCAGACATGCTGGGTGCTCAGGGGCCACAGTAAGTCTTCTGGTTCACAGGGGCCCCCAACACAAATGACAACTCACACTGCACTCACACGCAAGGGAAAACACACACACACACACACACACACACACACACACACACACACACACACTGCACTTAAGTGCAGAGTGCCCTCCACTCCCCATGCTGTTACCTGGTGGAATGAGGCTGTGGTGCTTGCAGTGAACAATAGCAGCCACCAGAAGATCTTTAAGGACACACAGGACTTTACTGGGTACAATGTGGCCACTACAGCACTTGTCTCTGCCCTCTGAGGAGACACTGAAGACGTCATCAGTCATCCATGGCTTCAGGCCAGATGTTTCCTTGAGGACACCCAGGCGACAGAGTGCAGGGCCATCTCCTGGCTCAGTGGCTTCTGACTCCTCAACCAGGAGAGCCTCAGCATCCACCCCCAGAGGCACCTCCACGTCCAGAGGATCCTCGGAGGAGCGCAGGGCAAACTGGAAGGCTTCGAGGTCTCGGGAATAGTCAACAAGGAAACGGGGGTCCAAGGTGTGGGCACGCTCCAGCACGGTGAGCAGAATGTTCTCCGCTCTCTGGTAGTCCTGGACACGGGGTGACTCCCGTGACTGGATGGCCAGCAGGTAGTGATGCCACAAGGACAGCTGCTCGGTCATGTCTGGAGCAAAGAGACAGGGGGCCGGCATCCCTGAGCAGTAGGCAGCAGGGCCCTGGTGGCCCTTGGGGACTGCTCTTCAGCTGGTGTGGACTGGCTAGGAGGAAGAGGTACCTGCCTAGGTGAAGAGCAGGTCTGCAGGCAGAGCTCAGCTCCCCATGGGCAGAGTTCCAGAGTGACAGGCTCCGTGCAGCAGGTTAAATAGCTGAACCCAGGCCAAGGCCTTTGAAGTGAGGTGAGTCAGTACCTAACAATTAAGAGTATCACAGGGGGCTGTCCAGGGAGGTGGAGGCCCAGCTGCTTACCACTCTCCTCCCTCCTCAATCTTACTTCAAAACATAATGACCCAACCTGGAGGAGGGTGTGTGTATACAACACTTCACACCCCGCCCCAGCCCAAAAGCTACTCACAGTGCCTCTGTGAAATGGG
Source organism: Cricetulus griseus (assembly GCF_003668045.3). Taxonomy (NCBI): domain Eukaryota; kingdom Metazoa; phylum Chordata; class Mammalia; order Rodentia; family Cricetidae; genus Cricetulus; species Cricetulus griseus. The sequence continues at coordinate 444,637,122 of NC_048595.1, forward strand.
CCGCCCTTGCCCAGCCTCCCTTCCCATGCTTCAGACGGGAAGGCAATGGCTGCCAGACCTGTGTGGGCCCAGGCCTCTCTAAGGCAGCTTGCAGAGGAATAAGCCTCAGGCCAGACCTGAGCAGTATCTCCTAAGCGTTCCCCAGACACCAGTATAAATCAATCCTCCTCCATTCACCATCCATATAGTTGCCTTCCAGGCTCCCTGAGAGGAGCTAGCACACACCTGGCCAGGAGCTGCTGCCTTCTAGGAGAAGCAGCCTCTGGCTCCGCCTCATGGCTGGAAAGTCTTACCCTACAAGCCACCTGCCCATGCCCTGCCCACTGCCTCCTCCCTGCTCAGTGTTGTGCAAGTCCAGACTGGCAGGAGGGAGCCGCCCCTAGCGACCCTTGGCCCTCAGAGGAGCCCCACTGCAGAGGCAGCTCAGCTTCTAGTCTGCAAACAGCCAACAAGGTGACAACCCCACGGGTGTCAGAGAGATGCCGTCTCCACAGCCATACCACGCACGGCCTCAGACCCCAGCCACCTGCACTAAGTCAGAGCTACCAAGCAATAGAATAGGAAAGACCACCCTTCTTGGAGTGGCTGCTCAGAGCCTCCGGGGGGGGGGGGGTTGCAACCTGTAGGCAGGCCTCTGTCAGCCTCCATGACAGAGACAGGCTTCCCTCCAGCCTGGTCAGCTGTCTATTGGGCTGCCCAGCACACGGCTCACTCTCTCCAAAGTTGCCCAGGTTCCAGAGTGCCGCCTCTGCCCTTCCCACAGCTCACCCGTAGCACTGTGGTCTGTGAGCCTTGGGCCCTGCTGAGCCAGGGTGAGCAGCCAGGCCATGCAGCTCCTTCCTGCTCAGACCTGGACTCTCCCAGCTTTTCTGCACAACTTCACAGAAGTCCCTTCAAGTCACCCAGGAGACCAAGCCACCCCAAGTAAGGTGTGGCTTTCATCCTCTCTGCCGCCCCTCCCCTCTGTGACCTGGAGTGCCCAGCGGGCCAGAACTCTGTCCTTCCTTACATGGTCTCTCTGGAGGGTGGTAAAAACCATAGTGAGTTCCTGTGGCTGGGGCAGTGTCACCCTCTGGCTCTGTGTGTGCCACATCTGGTCTTGATGTCAGTCCACAGAATGGACAGTGCTGTGAGAAGCAACCAGGGGAGAGCTTGGCCTGGACTCTGCTTCTGTCTAAGGACACCAGAGGGAGCAGCAGAGAGAGGAAGATGGAGCTGGTGGCATTGTTTGACTTTGAAGGGACCCACAGGAAGGACCCAAGCCTACCACCCTGCAGACCCAGAGTGGTAATACGTAAAATAGGGGAAATGGAGGGGACAGTGAATCGGAGTGGTCAGAGCCCATGGGTGTCACAAGGCCTTGGTGACTTGGACCAATCACAAACGTATCGATTGATTCAACCTCCCAGTGTAGCCCAGGGACAGGTACACTGATTCTGTACCTCGGGGACTCTCAAGTGCGTTGGGGGGGGCTGGCAGGAAGGGGACATTCCAGTCTGAATGGAGTGCCTGAAATGGATCTCAGTGTGAGGTGCAAGCTCCACACCGCCTCAGCATTTCACACAAGGCTGCAGACTCTGCGTGGCTGTTGTCCAGAGTCATTGTGAGTTCCCTGGCTACCAGCTCTCCATAGCAGACCTGGCTTCCAGGGCACACAGGCTGGAAGCCCTGGGCCACAGTAATGGCTGAGCTCCCTCAGAAGGCTCCAAGAGGCATCGTGGGCTTCTTATGGATCTAGCTGTCATCACGCTGCCTCTGCCCCCATCCTCTGGAGCTCCTACCCCGTGTTCCTCGGCCTCCAGTCTCTCTCTTATGAGAAATATTGAGGTGGCATCCAAGGCCACCAAATGAAGTCCCCAGTCCTCGTGCTTTCCTTGTGAGGGCCACATACACGCTCTGGCACTACAAGTGACCAGTTGTCAGCCTGTCACAGTGGACTTGAAAAGCCTGGAGTCTCCACACAACCTCGCAGAAGTCCCCTAAAGTCACTCAGGAGACCCAGCTACTCATTGAGCAAGGTCTGCCTATGCTCCTTGCCATCTGGCTGCCTCTCCCCTCCTGTGACGCATACCACCACACCAGGACCCAGCTATCTGTGCCCTGCATTCACAGCCTGCATGGCCACTCTTAACTTTCAGGGAAAGTTATGGGATGGTGGGAAAGACATGTGTTTTATTTGCTCAGTCTGCCCCCACCCCATGAGTGGAGTGCCCACTGAGGAGGATCAAAACAAGAGAGGTGACTGTCTACAACTTAGTGACCTAAAGCCCATAGCATCTGAAGCCATTTTTGGCTCACACACCAGCCCCACAGCCCACCTAAGGGTGCTTAGGAGAACTCCAGGTTTATCATCTGTGGGGTAAGCAAGCATCTGAGGCTAGTTCTCCTCAGGAAGTGCAGAAGCTGCAGACAAAGAGCTGGGGGTGGCCTGGGGGACAATAGTAACCTGGAGTGGATGACGGAGCCAACAGGATGCACTCCAGCATGGAGGCAGGCCTAGGAAACCCTAGCCACACCACAGTGGCTATAGGTGGCCACCCAGCCAAGAGCAGAGCTGAGCAGGATGCCCTGTGCTTATCACCAAGCTGTATCTCAAGATAAGCCAGATGTCTACAGTCACACAAGGACAGTGGTTCTCAACCTTCCTAATGCCATGACCCTTTAATACAGTTCCTTATGCTGTGGTGACCCCAACCATAAAATTATTTTCATCGCTACTTCATAACTGTAATTTTGCTTCTGTTATGAATCATAATGTAAGTGTCTGATACGCAGGATATCTGATGTGTGACTCCTCTGAAAGGGTCATTTGTTTGACCCCCTCCCCCGGGGTCACGACCCACAGATTGAGCAAGAGGGGGTGTGGGGTCTGTGTCACCTGTTCAGTGGAGCATGGGACACAAAAGATAGGGAGGGGCACCAGATTAAGTGTGAAAAGGAGTATTGGGGAACTCTGTCAGACCAAGGAAGCACAAGTGTGGGTCAGCACAACACACAGGGTACACAAGGCCACTCTGCCTGTCCCAGGGCCATCTGGTCAGCCCAGGACAGACTGGTAGCTGGTCAGTTCTGGGTTCAGAATCTTGGGGTGCAATCTCTGCTAGGTCTCCCTTTATCTCCATGTTCACAAGAAAGATTTTTGTTGTTGTTGGGTTTGGGTTTAGGGGTTGCATAGGGATTTATTGAATAAATAAGCATAGCATTTATTATTTTAACCACATTAAGGTATGTATTAAAGTGGCATTAAAATGTTCACACTGTGTGGCTGTCACTACTGCCATCCACCTTCAGAACTTCACTTTTCTTTGGTTTATTTATTTATTTATTTATTTATTTATTTGTTTATTTTTTGATACAGAGTCTCACTATGTATCCCTGACTGGCCTAGAATTCACTATGCAAACCAGGCTACCCTTGAACTCACAGAAATCCACCTGCTTCTGTCTCCTGAGTGCTAGGTGTGCATTGTCGTGCCTGGCTAGACTCTTGTCTTCTCACACAGAAATTGTGTCACCTTGAGACAGACACTAACTAGCTGCGCCTCCCCCCCTTCCCCCCCCCCTTCGCACTCCACTCCTCCCACTCACTCCTCCCCAGCGTCAGCAGCGAAAGGGGAGAATGGTTGCCTCTGTCTGCAGATCTTACAGCTCTAGGAACTTCATACAGATGGAACTGCACACTCCTGTCTTGTTGTGACTGTCTGACTTACTGCACTCAGCCTGATGTCCCCAGGTCCGTCCCTGGCACCGCACCTGTCAGGACGTCTGTCCCTGGCACCACACTGGTCAGGACGTCCCTCCTGCTGAACACTGAGCCGTCATCTACTACTGTATGGACAGGCAAATGTCACCTATCTATGCACCCACCAGCAGACACTCGGTTGCTAGGAACGTGGCAGCCAGATCTCTCCATCTCTGTTTTCTGTTCTTCTGGGTACACACCCAGACGTGGAATTGCTGGATCACATGGCATGCGTTTGATTTCTGAGGAAGTACCAGGCTGTTCTCAAACAGCTTCACCGTTTCACATTCCAGCAGCATCCGAGGCCTCCGGTTAATCTTCGTCTTCGTCAACATACTTTTCTGCTTTCTTAGCAGTAGCCACCCTAAAGGGTGTGACGTTCATCGGTGCAGTTTCCCCCTAACAATTAGTAAGGTCAAACATTTTTGTAGCCTTATTGGCCCTTTGTAGATGCCCAAGAGACGTGTCTATTCCCATTCTTGGCTCGTCTTTCAATTGTGTTGTGTTGCTGAGTGTTTGGAAATTTTTATACATTCTAAATTTTGTTCCTCTATCAGATGGGTGATTTGCAAGTATTTTCTCACATAGGATTCTGGGAGCTGTCTTTTCTCTTTCTTAGTATCATCCTTAGGTCTGAAACGCTTTAATGTTGATGAAGTTTGTCTGTTATTGTTGACGTTCATGCTGGCATGGCTGTTTCCAGAAATCACAGCCAGATCCGGTGCACTGGACTTTCCTCATTTCTGTATGCTGTGGTCCTTACTAAGCTGCGAATGACCGGCAGCCCCACACCCTCTCCTGTCACTGAGGGCAGACTGCCCTCCCAGTCTCTTCCTGGTGTGTCTTGGTAGTCAGTGTTCTCCATTCCTTGAGAATGGGAGATGAGGGCCGGGTCTCTGAGCCACCCACACTGGCAGTCATTGTCCAGGACCATCCAACAACTGTCCTCTGAACAGGCAAGGTGAGCACTGAGGGCATAGACAGTGAGGTTCTCCTGTGCCCAGGGAACCCCTCAGGTCCTCCTCATCTAGATCCCTCAGACACTGTTGGCCTCTCTTTTTTATGCCATCCACTGCTCCTATGAATGCCATCATCTGCTATCCCTGACCCAAACCTTCCTGGAGTAGGAAAGGGACATAGAAGTCCTCATGAAGGGTCCTGTGTGTACCTTCTGTGTGGTGGCTGGGTGCCCACAGCCTCACCCCAACCCTGCCCTGGCCTCTCCGCCTCACTCAACAACCAGGAATGAGGATGGTGTCATTCAGTCTCAGAAGCAGCTCTGATGCCTGGTCCTGTTGGGCTCTGACATCCTCCAAGCACGGTTCATGCTAGGGACAACTCCTGTGTGGTGAAGAGGGTGGGGAGCACAAAGGTAGGCCACGTCCTGGCCGCGGCCTCACAGCCCCAGGAGAGCCTGTCTGGCCAGAATCGCTCTGGAATCTGACTTGCTGTCTGTGGCCATCTCTGTCCCTTTGGTGACTCTGTGCCCTGAAGACAGGGTGGACTGCACACGTGCTGAACTCACGGGTACAGAGGTGGCAGCCATTGCTCATAAGGAGTGACTCTTGAGGGCAGCCGAGGCTGGGCTGACCTGGGTGGCAGTCCCTTTGCTCTCCAAAGTGCATGCCCTCTGGGTTCTGGCAGGCAAGTGCCCTGGGCACTGTACTCACTCTGACTCACCACACCCCTACTCACTGTACCACGGCTAAGCTCCCACTATCACCAGTGTGTCTGTGCCTATTCATGCCCGAGGCCAGCCATGGTGACGCTCACCTTCAGTACAAAAGAGCTATGAGCTGCCCTCCTAGGAACTGGAAATCCAGGGTTTTCAATGTCCTGGGGCTGTTTTCGGTGAGGTTCCAGGTACAGAGGAGGGAATGGTGACAAACGCCCCTCTGAAAAGGAGTCTCCCTCTGAATACAGAAGTATTGAACAGCCCGCCGGACAGACGACCACAGACGGGAGCACATGCTGAGAAGATGGACAGTAGGGACAGAGCATGTCCTTGACACCTAGGATGGAACTTGCTTCTCAGACTTCAGGACAGGAGGCTCAGGGATCTGGGCCCAACAGTTTAGTCTGTTAGGATGAGAGACAAGGTCCTCCTGAGACCCACTATCCTCAATGGCCAATCTAGCAGGGCTCGTTATAGAACATGCTCTGGGTTTGCCATGAAATTCTTGTTATCAATAGGCCTGGACCAGAAGCTGCATTCATGGACTACATAGAGCCCAGGCCAACCCCAGTATCCAGGGTAGCTGCAAAGATGGGATCTTAGGCTCCTGTGCACATGGAACACATAGAGCCCAGGCTAACCCCAGCATCCAGGGTAGCTGCAAAGACAGGGTCTTAGGCTCCTGTGCACATGGAACACATAGAGCCCAAGCTAACTCCAGCATCCAGGGTAGCTGCAAAGATGGGATCTTAGGCTCCTGTACACATGGACCACATAGAGTCCAGGCTAACCCCAGCATCCAGGGTAGCTGCAAAGACAGGGTCTTAGGCTCCTGTGCACATGGAACACATAGAGCCCAAGCTAACTCCAGTATCCAGGGTAGATGCAAAGACAGGGTCTTAGGTTCCTGTACATGGCCAGGAGGGGTGAATTGGTGAGCAATGTCAAGGGCCTTTCAGACAACCCACAGGACGATGGACCAAGGTGGTTGTCAGCTAGTAGAGTGCATCCTGGGATCCAGAGATTGACTATGGGGTCAGACCGTAGGCCTGAGTAGGGAACAGGTGCCCCCCCCCCAAACCAGCCCTCCTATCCCTAGGACACTCTGAGGTCGCCCCTTTGTCATGAGCATGCTATGCCAGAAAAGTAGATGAACACATTTGTGATTTCCATGTCAAATTTTATTGAATAGCAGTAAGTACACAGGGTTAGCAGTTTCAATAACGTAATTTTTAAATAATCCCGCCTTCCTTGATCACCTGGCCCAAGGTGAGGGCAGATTCTTTTATTCTAATTTTAATTACTAATATCAACTTTGACATCACATAGCATGCAGTAAATATATCTCTATATCTGCATGCATATATATATAGGTTACAGAATAGATGAACAGAAAGAGGCTGCAGCTGAGTTCAGAAGGCTTCGGAAGTAGGTTGAGAATCTGTACTGATAAGAGTACAAACCAGACCGGTGCCAACGGGATGACTGGGGAGAGATGCAATTCTATACGGCCTAGGCAGAAAACGCTGCAGAGCAGGTAACCTGCCAGGCTCCAACAGGGAAGGATGTAGAAGATGAAGCCACCTTAGTCCCTTCCTGATCCTTAGATAGCCATGACACGCATCTCACTACTGGTCATAAAGTTCTTTGCCACATTAACTAAGTCTGTTGTGACCCTGAATCTCGGAGAATGGGCTTGTGGTCTGCACCTTTGGGTGTGGTCAGCAAGCAAACAGTCTCTCTAGACAGTAAATAGGGGCTCTAGGAAGAGGCCTCCCTCAGGTCAGCTTCACTCCAGGTCTCCAGGGAAACAGCTTCGGCCAACAGTGTTCCTTAGTCCTCACAACAAGCCTTTACTCCTATTTCCAGGGAAACCCAGCCCTCAGCGTCCTGGTTGCCGCAGCAACACTCACGGCCTTGTTTGGCGTGTGGTCTCCACAATCAAGGTGGGGCAGCTGGGCACCCTGGAACAAGTGAATTAACAGGGCAGAACCAGCATAGTGGCCCCAGGTACTGCACACAGGTAGAGAGAGGCACACAGAGGACGAGGAAGAGGACGGTACTGGGCAGTTGAGGAGCCCACACCCTGCTTATCTGAGATTCTGTGCTCCTGCCCAGGATGAGCGCCACATCCAGCAATCCTGAAGATGGGGACTCCACGGAGCAGTCTCAGCTGGGACTGGCCACCGTGATTCAGGTCAGTGAAGTGGCTGCCCTCTGTGACCCCTGGAGAGCAGGTCCTGAGAGCACTCAGGATGCTGCAGGGAGTGCTGCTGTGCCTCCAAGAAGCATGTTCTTCTTGCGCATGTGCTCAGGCGTAAACATGAGCCAGCAAGTGCAGACCTCTGGACCAGCCAAGCAGCTCAGAAGGCCGGCCCCTCTGGAGCCCTGGGCTTGCAGCCTGTACAACAAGGTGGTGGTGGTGGTGGTGGTGGTGGGGAGACAGGGGTCCCACTGTTCTGATAGCCAGGTATGGGCACAGTTAGGTCTGAGATGGAAGGGGAACTTCAATTTGGGGATGTCCACAATACCCACTCTGAAAGCTGCACAAATTCCATGGAACTTGTGAAACAGTACTGATGGAATCACCCATCCATACATCCCACTCCTCCTCACCACCTCCCATTCCTCAAAGCTCACCAACTTACCAACCCTGCTGTCCCTCATCCTAAGCCTCCCTATCCTGCTTCCCCTGACTGTCATCATCCAGCCACCCCAGCCAGGCCGTCCCCACCATGCCCTGGGGATCTCAGTGCACCCCAGATGGACCTGCTGACTCAGAGTGTTCATTAACCAGCTCTCAGTCCCTCAAAGCCATGCTGCAGGGGGTTGACGTGGTCCTAGGTAAACAATACGTCAGGTCCCCTGAAAGGAGTAACTGCACAGATGGTGCCAAGTGGGTAAATGACACGGTAGCACACATAGGCACACAGATGTGCCCACACAGGACAGATCATGACACAAACAGAGTATTAAAGCCAGTTGGCATGGAACAGATGGCTCAGTGGGTGAAGACAGTTGCCATCAAGTCTGATGACCCGAGTGTGATCTGGGAGAGTCACAGGGTGAAGAGATCCAAATCCCAAAATTTGTCTTCTGACCTCCACACTATGGCATGCACACACACACACACACACACACACACACACACACACACACACAGAGAGAGAGAGAGAGAGAGAGAGAGAGAGAGAGAGAGAGAGAGACTCCAACACCACGCACAAATAAATAAATGTAATTTTAAAAATAAGTCAGTTAATGCAACAAGACAAGAGATTGTCCTGGGTGGAGACTTTCCCTAGAGGCCACTCTGTGAGCTCTACCTGATGCGATCTCAGGCTGAGTTCTAAGAGCAAGGCTGACAGTGTGTTCAGAAAAAGTGGTCATCTCACAAAATCACATCTGAGCATCACCCTGTAAGGACCTCATTGTCTCCTCGGAGGCTTGAGGGTGGGAGTGAGTGGCTGTGTGTTTGCCGGTGGACTTGAGGGAGAAACCAAGAGTGATGCAAACTTCTCTAGGCTTGGGTTCTGGGGGCTTCTGCCTGCACCTAACCCCTCTGTCCCTGGGAAGCTGTCACCCGAGAGTCATACAGAGCCTGGTGAGGCTGTTCTGTCTGCCCGGCCACACCTGCTATTTGCACAGCTGTGATTGAGATCTCTGTGCAATTACATCAGGTGAGCATGCAGCAGGAAGGCGCCATGAGATACCCAGATAGGCATAGGAGACCAGCGGCAGGACTCTAGGGACCTCCAGCTCCTCTGGCTGCATACGGGGTACTGTGGGACCCAGAGAAGGGCAGAGCTGGAGTGGGGGAAGCCGCCCACATAACCAGGAGCATAGCCTTTGACATAAACCTGCTTCCTGTGCTGGGAAGAGCTCCTTGGCATGCCTCTTCCTCCAGCCAGAGTTAGTTCCCTTTCCCTTGCCTCATCTGCACACCTCCCCCCTGCACGGTGCCCCTGAGCACCCAGCCCACAGGCCTCTTGAGAGCTAGAACTGGAGACAAGGACCAGAGTTAAGAGCCCTGAGCTTGGTCCTGAGTATGGGATGGGGGAACACGTTGGCTCGGTGAGTTCAAAGACCCCTAAAATTACACATGAAATGGGGGGCTCCTTGTGCACCAGGAGATGGAGCTCCCTGAGTCCTCTCAGACCCAGAACTGATAGCATGCCTAAGACAAATGGGAAGTAGGGTGGGATGATCCCCACCCTTGACTTGGTTGCTTTAATGGCATAGAACTTTTCCAACTGTTTCTTTTGGGTTAAGTTCTAGTTTTCTGGGAACTTGTCCATTATAAATTTTCATATTTATTGGCAGAAGCTGTTGCTATGGTTTGGGTGCGGTTTGAATGTGCCCCCAAAGGGTTCACGAGCTGGAAGTCTAGGGGGTGACGGTAATGAGGAGTGGAAAGTGTTTAGGTCATAGGGCACTGGCCCCAGAAGGGATTGGTGGCTTCTTTCTGGCCCCCACTTCCATCCAGGATGAGTTGTTATTAAAAAAAAAAAAGGAGCAAATCTGGCTCCTGTGTTCTCTGGCTCCTTCTATACACCATATACTCTTTTCTTTCACACATACATCCATCACAATGGCATTTGCCATGTTGGGAGATAGCCAGATACTTCACCAGTGCCCCGCAGAGGTACTGCCTCCAGCTCCATGAGCTAAATGACCACGGTTCCTATACATGGTCCAGCCTCACCACAGCAATAGGAGGTGAACAAGGCTGGTGGCTCATATGTGTCTGTCCTTTTGAGATCATAGGACCTGAAGCAGGGGAAGCAGCCACTTAGGACATCGTGTTTAAGTATGAAACCGTGCTGGCAAGAGTGGGTCTCCCTGAGCAGCACTTGTTCCTTCCTCTCCTTGGCTGGTAATTTATGGCTCTTGTCTTAGGGTTTCTATCACTGTGATAAAACGCCATGATCAAAAACAACCTAGGGAGGAAAGGGTTTATTTCATCTGCAGCCTGTGGTCCATCATCCTGGGAAGTCAAGGAGGAACCCAGCTGGAGGCAGGAACGGATGCGGAGGCCATGGGGGCCTTACTGGCTTGCTCAAGCCTAGTTTCTTATACAATCCAGGGCCACCTGTCCAGGGGTAGCACTACCCTCAATGCACTGGGCCCTCCCACCTCAATCATTAATCCAGACAATACCCCCACAGACTTGCATACAGGCTGGTCTTTAAAAAAATTTATATTTTTTTTGTTTTTATTTTTATTTTATATGTGGAGAGAAATGTACACATGCCCTGTTGTGAGTGTCGACGTTAGAGGATAACTTGGAAGTCAGTTCTCTCCTTCTGTAATGTGGATTCCGGAGCTTAGATCCAGGCTGTCAATCCTGGCAGCATCACCTTTACACCACGACAGGCCAGTCTTATAAAGGCATTTTCTCACCATCCAGCTCCAAAATGGTTTCATCTTCTCAAATTGTCATCCTCATTAAACACCAATTCTTCCAGCCCTTGGCAGCCACCAGCTTGCTCTCTGTCTCTGGGTATCTGAGTTTTTGGATGGAACCATCTGAGGGCTTATTTCACTTAGCACAGTGTCCTCAAGGTCCTCCCATGTCATAGCATGTCTGAGTGACAGGTCTTCCTGTGGATGGACCATGCATCACTCACCAAGTCATTCCTCCATGGACCACTGAGCTGCTTCACCACTGTGAGCATCAACAGGATGCAGGCTCATCCCTCTGGGTCTCTGGTTTCGTGTTTGTGGAGTCTGTTCTAGAAGAACTGTGGGCTCCAGCTCTAACTCTACATGAGCCTGCCTTATTTTTCAGTGACTCCTGCAAGGATTCAGGCATTATGCTGGCCTGCCCCTTCACCTGGCAGAATGTACTCAGGCAGTATCCTGGTCAGCCCAGGGTTCCATGGTTGCATAATCTGCACACAAGTGCAAAGGACCCCATCAAAAGAAAGACCCCTGCCCACTTATGCTCTCTTCCCACTCTCTGTTCCCCTGGAGCAGATAAAACTTTTCCTGTCTCCCTCTTCTCTTCTGTTCTCTATGTCTCTTTACCTCTTTTCTCTTTCCTTCCCCGCCTTTCCCTTTCTAATAAAACTTCTCACTAATCTCTGTCTGCCTGGCATGTTTGCCCGCCCCCCCCCCGCCTTGGTCACCCTCGTCTGTCATGGAATGCGCCAAGGTCCCCATGAGCTTTATCATAACAACTCCACTATTTTACTGTGAGTGCATGTGCTTAAAGCAAGACTTTAGATGGAGGAACTGTTTTCACTCACTCAACTGCTGACCACAACCGATTCTTCAACCCTCTGGACCCACCTGGTCTAACATCCGTAGTGCCAGGGCCCAGTCTCACAGGATAAAACTCTTCAGACGCCATCACCATTGTAGGTTGCCTCTGCCCTCTGGCTGACAAGCTAAATCTGAGGTTTCCCCAAAATAGCTCACAACACTCAGGCACCACCCTCCTGATTTGGGGAAATCCACAGAGGTGTGATGCCAGGTAGGGCTACAGTACCCCGCTGGGGTGCATGCTTGTCCCAGCCCTGCATCCACACCAAGTCCCCCGCTGGGGTTTTCATGGGTGCTTCCTGTGTAAATACTACTGATTACATCCCGGCGACTGGAGCACTGGCTCACCAGATCTCTTGGGGGTGGGCAGAAAGATCCAGAGCTCTTATCTGGATTTGTCATCCTGGAGCTCCCCAGGGAACCCCCCACCCCCTCACACTCCCCTTTCAAAGTCACTTTTCATTCTAAAAATCAAGGGTGTGAGGTCCCAGGAGTATAGGCTCACCAAGGACAGGAGCTGGCAGTGGCCCAAGTACGGCCTGGTCACAGTGCTAACCACATGCCAACCAGGGAAGGACACGCTGACTATCTCTGTCTCCAGGGCCACAAGTCCAGACAGCAGCGACACTGACCAGACCGACCACATCTTCTACTCAGACTTTTCTTACCCGTGGTCCAGAGACAGGCCCCTCCCTCCTCAGCAGAGCATCCCACCCCCTCTGTCTAGCCATCCCCTCTCTCTGCTTCCTCCTCTCTCTCCACTCCTCACCCCTTGCTCTTTATCCTGGGCCCTTGTGTGCACTGCTTTGCAGGCCCGCCACCTTCCCCCAGGAGGCCTGTGTGGGTGTCGGGACATAGGAGCAGACAAGACAGACAGCATCTTTCAGCCTGCCGAGCGTTCCCTGCTCTGAGTCATTTTGGAGTTAGTGATTCATACCTTCGGCCATTCCGACACAGCTTTCAATTACTTGTGTTGGGAACCTGTCTGAGCCTGTTTGGATGCCAAGCATTGTGCTAGGGGTTGATGGATAAGCTGTCCCCTTCATTCATCTTCATCCGCTGCTCCAACATCTAGCCCCCTCATGACTTTAGATGCTTCTGCTCCAGGGGCAACGCCCATACCCCAGCTTGGCAGGTACAGTAGAGGGTGGGGATGAGGGTGAGGGTGTCAATCAAAGCACATGTAAAGCCGGCCTGTCAGACACAGAAGTAGGTGTTAGCAGGTCTATCGACTCCAGTAGTACCCACCAAACCCTCTGCAGGAGGCCAAAGTGCTCTGAGGCTACAGCTGGGCCTGTGATTGGCCAGGCCAGCTCACCAAGGGGATGCAGGAGGGTCCATGGACATCCAACCAGGTGCATGTAAGGCAGGGGATTGTCCAGGGACCTGGATATCCGGAAAACTAGCCCCACCAGACTCAACCCAGGGTTGAGTCTCAGTCCTAACACAGACCCTCTCAGCAGTCCTAAACTTGCCTGGCCCAGGCTCTCCCACACAGAGGGAGAAGGGCAGAGTTTCCAAGTCATGATAACTGATTTTCTAACAGCTGCTCCTGGACAGTGGACAGTGCTAAGAAACTGCAACCCATGTGACCTGCCTCTACTCACACTGTCACGGGTTCTCTTACTGTCCATTATGTTGGATCCATTCTGCACCCTCCCCACCCAGCCCAAGCCAGTCTCGGTTCCTGAAGTTGGGCAGGCCCTGCCGCCCTTCTGCAATACTGAATGTGACCACACGGGGACACTGTTGGAGCTCAGCATCCAGACATTAGCCGCAGGCCTAGCCACCCCTGCACTGACTGAGCTCTCTCTCTTTGCTCCGCCTCTGTCACCCTGCCCTGGCCTGCCTGCTGCCTAGGTTAGGGTCTGAGACAGTATCAAGTTACACTGGCTTTGCTTTCTCCCTGGGAGACTTTAAATGGAGATTTGGAGACCCCCTGCTTGCAGCTGAGTTCTTTATTTGAAAGATATGGCTGAGCCCTTCCTTTCTCCATACCCGAAGCAGCCAAGTTCCTTTTAAAATCCATTCTGCTCTCCAATGGGGACTAGCACCTAGACTGCCCACCTGTCTGTGGCCACAGTCATGAGCATGGTGCCGTGAATCAGCTCGTGATCTTTGCCATTTCTGCTTCCTGACCTGTCACACCATCCCTGCCTCAGGAAGACCCTGCAGGCCTTCAGGGAGTGGGCTGGTGCTGCTGGCACTGTAAGAGGACCTCAGGGAGTCCACCCAGGGGGAGATTGGGGGTAGTGGGAGCTCCACACTCTGCCTTTGCCATCCCTGCTTGGTTCTGGTTAGGCTGGGAAACCGGAAACCACCTCCTCAATTACACCCCTAGAGAGTTTAATGGGTTCTGTTTGTTTTTGTCTTGCTTTGTCTTGTTTGTTACTCTTCTACCTGCAGCCTGGAAGGAGAATGTTGGGTTACCCTCTGGGACCACTTGGAGTGCCTGTCCCTGCTCTATTCTGCCCCCACTCTTTGAAGCAGCAATGAGAGGCCACCCAAATCCTACGCAAGAAGCCCCCTGCAGGGGACACACTTGACTCTTCCTCCTGCCCAATCTAGACAGCAGCGCAGAGCTGACCAGGCCACGCCCCTCAGCGTCTGGGCTCCCCTGCGCCCCCCCCCCCTTACCAGTGGGTTGTACTTGGACGTTGCCTGGATCCCCCTCAGGGTGATCACCATCCCAAATCCGGAAGGAGCGCAGGTAGAAGGGTCATGCCTGTGGGGCAGGGTAGGAGGACAGGGCAGGGCCCCAAGCTGGAGCCCATCCTTGGAATAGGCGCCTTTCCTGGATACGGCCCCACACTGAGGACTGGAGCCCTGCCCCTGACCGCAACCTCCCCATCCACAACTGCTGCGCCCCAATCGGGAAGGAAACATACCCCACCCCCAGAACTCCCCATTCCAGTCAGTCTCCAGGCAAGGGCAAAAGTGCAGTGTGGGGTTCCTAGGCCGCAGGACGACAGGGAGGCCAGTTAACAAGGAAGGGTTGGAGCAGTTTCCATTCCCGTGGGGCCAGGGGGTGGTGGGCAGAGTTTGACCTATTATCGGGGTGCAGAAGACCTATTAGGCAGCTGGTACCAGGTCTTCCTCTTGCTCTGTCTGTCTCCTTTCCAGCCCTGAACCCCATCCTTCACTCAACAACCCCTGGGGCTCTGGAACACAGGATGGCCTATAATAAGGCCCTGTGTTTCATACTCCATAAGATGCATCCATGGTTACCTCACACTGATGGCACAGTGGGGACCCCTATCATTTCTCTTAGAAGGGAGTCCTGCTGTGACCCAGAGAGTGAGGTAAAGAGGCCAGTCCCCTAGATGGGACTCCCTCCATACTGCCACAGAAGAATCGGAGGCAACGACGTTTGTCCCCACTGAGTCTCAAACAGTTGCCCCCTGGGGTCTTTGGCATAGGTTGAGCTGAGGAATAGGTAGGAACAAACATGGCCCAGGTCATCTCAGTCGGAGGTCTTTTAGTAAAGTGACCATGGAAGTCCCCTTTGTCAAGCCTTGGTGTCCCTTCCCACAATGTGAGGTTCCCCCCAAGAGGCTATGCAGGTCCCCCATTCGCTGGCTATAACCTTCCCCATAACCAGAGTGGATAGGAAAGATCCTGGCCCTGGAGATGATGGTGACCCCCCACCCCCGGGCTGGGGGCCACTGATGGCAACATGGGCAAAGCCTGTGGGACATGTGCTGTAAACAACCCTAGCCCCACTCCCCACTATGGGCCAGACTTGGGGATGGGGAAGGAGGCGGTCCCGG
Organism: Cricetulus griseus; assembly: GCF_003668045.3. Classification (NCBI taxonomy): domain Eukaryota; kingdom Metazoa; phylum Chordata; class Mammalia; order Rodentia; family Cricetidae; genus Cricetulus; species Cricetulus griseus. Next base: position 444,652,572 of record NC_048595.1, read on the forward strand.
GTAAGATCCCAGGGGATCCAAGCCCGGGTCAGCACAGACCTCCTTGCACGAAGTAGCAGAGCCCCGCGCCCCTCCCCCGCGCCATTTGCGTGGAGGCGGGGCAGCCCTCGCTTGCAATCCTCCCGCGCACTGGGGACCGGAGGCGGGAGGGGAGGGCGGGCTGCCAGGGACGCGCCCCTCCCGCTCCCCCTCCGCACCCCTCCTGCTCTGGCTGGGCGTCGACCCATCGCAGGCACCCGGCCACAGCTGGAACCTATTACGCCCCCAGCGCCTCTCGGGACGTCCCGGCTAATAAGTGACCCTCTGTAAACGTTAGGAATGAGTCAAGTTTGTGCTGCGCTGCTGCTTTCCCGTTAGCGGGTGGCGCCGCTGATGCTCCAGGGAGAGGAGGGAGGGAGGCAGGGTCCTTCCGGCCTGGAGGGAACCTCTGAATGGAGCCAGCATCACGTCTTTAATCTGGGGGCGTGGGGTGATGTTTGCTACCCCACTAGGCCTTAGGATTCCCTGTGCAAAACAGGGCAGCCATGGCTGGGCACTTCCAACCATAACTCTCAGAAAAGCAGGAGAGAGAGGCCTTGGTGGTCTTGGGAGGAAGGAGCCAGCAGAGCTCTGCTCCTCACCAATGGAGCTGCTGCACCCAAGGAAGACTGTTTACCGCCCACTCAGAACAAGACTGGGAGGTCCTCTGGAGGAAAGTGAAGTGAAGGCACCTTCCCAAGACCACCTAGGGGAGGAAGTGCAAAACCTTAGGAATGTCAGTCTTTGCCCAGCCTGAAGGGGCAGGCTAACCAGGCCCTGAGCTCACTCATTTGCAGCATCTCACCTTTGCAGGGTTCCTGGGGGACCAGAACAGGCCCTGTCCGGGGCTGTGGAGAGCCTGGACATTCAGGTGACTCCAATCTGGCTAGCCTAAGAGGGGAATCAGCTGAGCAGAGGCACAGGGTTTTAATCCCAGCGCTCAGGAGGCAGAGGCAGGCGCATCTCTGTGGTCAAGGCCAGCTTGGTCTACAGAGTGAGTTCCAGGACTGTCAGGACTACACAGAGAAACTCTGTCTCGGAAAGAAGGGGGTGCATCAGTATATTTGGGAGGACTAGGTGAAAGCCGCCGTGGTTTATCTCCACAGAGGCATTCAGGATTCAGAGTAGAAAGAGGCCTGGCCACAGTCAAGAGGTGAAATGGGTAAGGAAGGTGGAGGGGAGGGGCTTGGAGAAGCTGGGCCTCCCCACAAGCACAGGCCTGAAAGTCAGAACCAGGAGAGCCCCAGACTAGACAATGTCATCAGTGAGCACTGGAAAATGGAAGTCAGGAGGCTACTGAGTGTCCCCTGAAGGGACTCTAGGCGGGAAGGGTTCTGGGGAGTCCCACTGTGGAGGACAGCAGGCAGAGCTATGGCTGGGAAGCTCTGGAAATGGGGCCCTGGCATCAATCACTGGTCATTAGCCTTTCATTCAAACATCCTTCATGCACAGGGCAGGGGGGCCCTTCTTAATCCCCATCGTACTGTCTGCCCGTCCAATACCTGCAAGTTTCCAGCTGACACAGAACAAGTCTGCCTACAGGTCCTGACTAAGTCTCAGTCCCAGGTCCATTCCTTCCCCCAAACATGTTACTCCACCCCAACAACTTGTGGCTAAGAATCTGAGAGCCCAAAGACCTTCTCTAAGTAGGGATTCTGGGTAGGCAAGAGCTGTTCCCCTGGTGTTGGTGACCTTGAGTTTCAGAGGTTTACAACCTGAATTTCCAAAGCCAGAGGCCCACAGCACTAAGCCTTGGGACCAAGAGGCTTATGGTTCCAAGCTGTCATAGGCAGCAGCTCTATTATAGCTTTAGGTGCTTGAGACAGAGGTCGACTGCTCTGGGCTCAGAGCACCTGTCCCTGTCCTCAGCTCTAGGTACCCAGCCTTGCCTCTAGAACCCTCAGTAGCTCTCCCAAATTCTCCAGGGCCTTGCAATCCCCATAGTCTAGGCTCTTCCCTTTGACTCTTCACAGAGTTTTAGCTTTCTTGTTACCTTTCTTAATTTCTCAGTTTCTGCCCTCAGTTGCTCTCTCCAACACTTCCGCTGTCAAGCCTGGCGTTATGTGACAGCTCATAGCTTCAGGTGCTAGGGCTCTTGGCTCCTGGTACCGTTTGATGCAGCTGCTTCTACCTTTGCTAAATTTAGAAGCCTGGGGTCTTGTCCGTAACTCATTCAGCCAGCCCAGCCTATGTTACTCATGATAAAGACCACAGCATGGACAAAGAAACCATTCGGAATGAGCTTTCTGTTGGCTCTGATATTGCAACACTAGAGTGCTGAACACAGGAGAGGGGTCTAATCCGAAAAGAGCAACCAGCAAGCTGCTTAGATAGCTGGAAAAGGGCACCACACACTTGTGGTCAGCCAATCACAAGCCTCATGCTTTCTAGTTTGAGTCAGCCGGGGACTTAGCCTAGCCTGCTTAGCGTTGGAAAGGGCTTAGAGGTGAGCTGTGCTGACCTTGGCCAGGAATCCTCCCAAATCACCATTTTTTCACAGTCCCACCCCACAGGTGGGGAGACTTAAGGCATGTGGCTTGAGTGACCAGCCTAGCCCCACTTTGCTATTTCCAGGACTCTTTGCAGCATTGAAGTGACCATGTGGTGGCCCCCATTGACACCAGAGAGCTTGTGTGAGGTGCCTGCAGGTTGTCCGGGGCCTGTAAGAACCAGCGCTCTGGGGTGTTTTTCAGAAGCTGGAAGATACCATTCTGAGCCCCATGGCCAGCCGGGGGGACCGGGCACTGACGGTGCGTGGAGAAGGCCAGCGGGCCTTACCCACTCCTGTGCCAGCCCGTATCCGAGAGATTGTGTCGGGCAGCCTGGCGGAGGAGCCACTCCCAGGTGAGGGTGCTAAGGCTGCTCAGGTCGGGGTTCAGAACAGCACACTGGAATCTTGTCTCAGGGAGCCACACCATTAAGAGTGTCTGTGGCCCTTGCTGCCCATCCCAGACTCTCCTAGCCCCATTTTTCCCAACCACAGTCTTCTCATTGGGTCCCCAGTAGTCATGCAGATAGCTACGAGACTGTTATCAATGATCTACAGAGCTGACCTCTGTGTTGTGACACCGTTATGCCATTGTGTCTTGATTTTATCCACCTTCTTCCCCCCCCCCCCATCGGAGTGAAAAATCCTAAAGGTTGACACTTTCAGTTTAGGTTAAGCACAGACATCATGAACTTTCTTTGCTCTTCATCCAACCCTATGTACGTAGCTTATTTTTATCATCGCACTGCAGGAACAGGCTCCAAGGAATCCATCCCCACATGGAGACCAAATAGGAGTCAGGCTCCCTGACCCCAGTTCAGCTCATGACTCCCTTCTGCAGGGGTCTTGATGGCTCCTTTGTGTTGTAAGAGCCTGTCTAATCTTCTGGCGGCCCCAGGCTATGTTGGGTGCATAGGAAGGACAGAGAAACACCACTGCAATTTGGAAAAGCATCCTTACTGTGGGCAGGGTCCTCCTACCCCAAAGCAGCAGCTCCACAACTGCTCAGGACCCAGATACGACAGGTGGTAACTCCATGCATGCTTTAATTGCAGGGGCTTGGCCTGGTCATGAGTCTAATGGGGTTAACAAGGTTTACCAAAGGCAACAAGGGTAGGAGGGCGCTCAGTAACAGGAGAGGAAGTGACGTTCCTTATGGAAGCCCTCTCCTGTTGCTACAGGCCTAGCAGTACGATGTTTGGGTAGGGCCCTGGCCTGATCTGGATACTCTGCTTACCACAGGGCTGCCAGCTACTACAACCCATACACAGGAGGAGAGTGAACTCCTGCAAGAAGAGCTGGCCCGGTTGGAGGACCTGTTGGCTCAGGCAGATGCTGAGCGGGAGGAGCTGGTTAACAAGTGTCACATGGTCAGCCAGAGGGTGAGTGTGCAGCTGGTACCTGCAGGCCAGTGCTCACAGCCTCACCCTTATTAGGGATCATCTCCCAGGACTGGCAATCATAATTGCAGGGCCATCAGCCAGTCTTGGGACACCGGGCAACAGATAGAAAAATCAAGACTAGATGTAAAAGGTGTGAAGCAGAAGATGTCCCCTTCAAATGTTTGTCTCCCATCTGCTCCAGGATGGTCAGCGATGACCATCTGGTCAGTGAAGACCTGTTGGTCCTTGTCAATCATAATCACAAAGCTAGCTTCTGAACAGAGGATAAAACCAGGGCGGACTGCCCTGGACCCCGGGCAGAGCCTGTGGGCAAACACCTGGCTCCAAGTCCCGGCCCTTTCTCCTAAGTACCTACTTATTGCCAGACCTTAGAACAGGAGAAGTGAGGGTGACCTCTGAGATACAGGCTTCAGCCAGAGGTTTCAGGGAGATCCCTGTGGGCTAGGGAGTGCCTTTTCCATGAAGACAGAGGAACCCAGGCAGAAAAGTGAAGGCATTTTCCAGGCAGGAGCCCTTGCATTATCTATCCTCTCCAAGTCATGAGCGTCAGAAGCAGAACTGGGCAAGCTAGGGACAGAATAATGGAGAATAGCCATGTAGTGGACCTCTGACCCCCCGCATCAACCACCAGGCCATCTATGGACCCAGCCTGAGCTCTGAATGGCAGGACAGATGAGGAAATTAAGGCTCGGCTCTGGCCAGTGTTCCTCTAATGCCATGAGTCTTGTGACCCTCTTGGGGGTCACATATCAGAGACATTGGATATCATATATTTACATTATGATTCATAACAGTAACAAAATTACAATTATGAAATACCAATGAAATAGTTTATGGTTGGAGGTCACCACAACATGAGGAACTGAATTAGAGGTTCTCAGCATTTGAAAGGTTGAGAACCACTACCCTACAACCATGCCCAGTCCCAAGCCTGGCCCTGATATTCTCTTCCTAGGACATGTAATCAGAAACCTGTGAAAAACCACAGGCTTGCCCATGCTTGATCACGCCTCCTAGTACAACCACGTTAGCCCTAAAGCGCCCACCTGCCAAGAGTCCCTAGTTCTCTGGTGCTCTTTCCACAAAACTACTCCATATGGGAGATGCTCTTTTCTGCAGCCCCCACCCCAAGAGTCCATCTAAGAAAGACCGTGAGGACCCCCTTATCTTGGTCTGGCTCAGGAGCTCCATGAGGCTGCTCTTCCTGTGAGCCTCTGCCCTGGTGCATTCTGGGGGTAAAGATCTTCCTAGCACAGGGCGGGAGATACTGGGAATTGACTTCAGGGAATAGAAGCTGCAGAAGTCCTTCCAAAGAGTAGTAAACTAGTAAGCTATGAGTCAGAGCTCAGCTCACAGCCAGCTAGATGGGGGTGCCAGAAGACCCTGCCCCAAACCACTCCCAGCACACAGGTGGACCCGGGTGAAGGGTGTCCAGCATGTCCTCCCCACATGACGCTACAATCCCTCATCATTGGAGTCCTCTGATCCCAACTGTCACACTGCTGGTGGCTGAGAATCAGGCCCTTGTCCATCAGCCACTCCCGTGTCCCATCCCATCGCCCTGCTCTCTGTGTCTTTCTCCTGGAACTTCCGTGACCCTGTGATTTCCTAGGCTCTGGGTTCAGATCCACACCATAGTAACGGCTGAGTGGCTGTGGGCGGTAGGCCTTGGGGGTGCTTTCCTGACACCCACGATGTCCCCAGCCTCCTTTCCTAACCCCTTGGGATAATGCTCTGTGTTCATAGCAAGGGGACTTGGCACCATGTGAGTTAGTCCCCACCTGCTAAGGATGAAGGTTGAGAGGGGAGGTGCAACTTGGAAAATAGATCAGGCCAGAAGGGTCCAGATTCATGCCCCACGGAGGCATGGCAGAGCCTGCTTTTCAGCTATCCCTGCTCCAGCCACCAGCGGTGAAGTGTCTCCAGGGACCCCCAGAGCCCTGCCTCCTGCTGGTCCCACCACTCCCATAGTCTTCCCAGGCCTACTAGGACCAAGCATCATCTGCTCAGTCAGCATGCCCCCCACTCTGAACTAGACAGAGAAGCAGGGTATGAACAGGCCCTGGGGGCCCCTGTATCCTGCTTCTGCCCAGAGCAGGCATTATGTCAAAGACTAGAGAGAGGTGGACCAGGGCTCACACTCCTTCCTAGCTGCAGGCCCGCCTGGACACCACTGAGGCCCGGCTTCGGAAGTCAGAGCTGGAGCATAGCATGGACTTGGAGGAGGCACTCGGCCGGCTGGAGGTCTCACAGCAGAGGTGAGACCCAATGGACAGGCTGTTGGGGTGGCAGGGGTGCAGTCATCATCCTAGTGGGGGCAGATCCCGCTATGCCTTGCAGCCATTGGCCAGCCCATCAAAGCTATTCTGGGTTAACATTGTCTGTAAAAAATGGCACAGGGATCCTGGGAAGAAAGGGCCAGTAGCAAGCAGAGCTGGGTACCATGCTGCTCTCCCTCGCTTCCCATTGGAGACCACTCCCATATCCTCACATACAATTTCTCATCCCTCGGAGCCAGGTAAAGTGAGAAGGGAGAGAAAGGCAGTCTGCAGGGTGGGAAGCAGATTCCCTCCCCTTCCCTGTGTCACAGGCCAAGGGACAGACAATACAGAGCTGAGAGCTCCCGTCACTGCTGGGTGAGTGAGACTCCTCCTAGTCTCCTCAATAGTGAGTATCTTCACCCCTGAGTACAGGAGGCAAAGACATCAGAGCGGCTGGAAGTCATAATATCCTGGCGTTGGGGTCAGGGGACCTAGGAGAGGCCACTGACAAGTGACAGCTGGCATTGGAGATGGCCTTGTCCTCCGCCCACACTCCTCAGTATATATTCCCATACCCTGGACATGGCAGCATCCATGTCATCTGAGGGAGAATCTGCTCACCCCCCTCCTGAATAGGTTATGGCCCATGGGCAGCCTCCCAAGGCACAGCCATTGCCAAGGGTTCCCTGACCCCATCCCAAGTGTGATGCCAGGATGCCTGGCCATCACTGTTGGTGGGTTACCACAGTCAACCATGAGCCATTGGCACACGCAATCCTGGATACCCTTCTCTAGCTCCCCTTACCACCCCAACCACAACTCCAGAACTTTTGGCTTCAAACCTCTCTGATGTCAACAGGCCTTTTTGTTCATTCTTGGGAAGATTGGACCACACCCCAGTCCCAGAAACCACCCTGGAGCTCCACTCGAGCCCATCTCGCCATCACTAACATCCTGTGGTTGGCTTATCCTCCAGGAATCTGGCGAAGGAAGAAAATGCTGAAGAGCATTTTGAAAACCCATTTTAGGGGGAAGAAGAGCCCCAGGGAAGCCTGATGCCCGAAGAGCTGACAGGAGGACTAGCATCTCCCAGAGGTGCCCAGCTCCTGCTAGCCTGCTCCTCCAAGGCTCCCTTTGAGCCTCTTGTGCCCTGTAAATTTCTTACAGGCAGAGGAGTGGCTAAGGGAGAGGGACAGCTTGGAGCAAAGACGATGCTGAGCTGGTCCTGGGGAGAATCCTTCTGATGCTGGCTCCACGTGAGGCTCATTGCAGGTGGTCCTGCTGCTTGGGAGAGCAGCTGGGGGCCATGCACCTGAGCCGAGTTCAGAAGTCTCGGGGCACCATTTAGACCCTTGGTTTAGCCCCCTGCCCCATCGTGCTTTTATAGGAAGTCACCACACATGAAGTTGTGGCTTTTGTCCATCTAGGAGCATGGGCCTCTCCCAAGTAAACACTCTCCTCCGGGGACAGCTGGAGCACATGCAGAAGGCCAATGACACGCTGGCCAGGGAGCTGGCCAGGACAGCACACAGCTTGCTCCGCCTGCAGGGCAAGCTAGAGCTGCAGGAGGTATGTCAATGGTCCAAGAGGGAGGTGCCCCCACACCCTGTCTATTTCGGTGCCTGCAGCCGATGGTGGTAGGTGGGCAGCAAGGATCAGCAAGGGAGATGTTGGCTTCATGCAAGCCCTCCTGGTGGGAGGCCTCACCATCCATTTTGCTTGGGCACGACAGTCTGTGTCATGAGGGAAAGGAGACTGGATGGTTCTTGTGACACTGTTGGCCGCACAGAGAGGTTACTCAAAAACCTGGGTTGCACAGCTGTTCTTAAGCTCCTGGCCGGAGACCACTAGAGAGCCACAGTCTTGTCCACTCAAGTGTAGTATCGGGGAGTAATGTCACAGGCCTTGGGAGATGTCCGGGTCTGGTCTGCTGATCTGTCAATAGATGTGGGACCTCCTGAGAAGGTTGTGGCCTTGAAGAGGCGACACTACACAACTGAAGCTAAAGTAGTCCCTCGGCAGCCCTGCTCCAAAGGGTCAGAACGCACATCCAAGGGTCTAGCACACACCAGTGGCAAGATTTCCCTTCTGAAGTCGCTTGAAGAGTATGCTCTCTCCTTATGAAGGCAGGAGCTGAGGGAGGGCCTGGGCCCACATATGTCCCTTCAAACAAATCCGTCTCAGAGAGGCCATCACTGCCCTTCTTCCCTCAGAGGTCGGGAAAGGCAACCACAGAGGCCACTTGCCCTTGCTCCCTGCCCCCTCACCCTTTCCCCCAAAGCCCCACAGTCATTCCTGGCAGCAGCTACAGTGGGCACCCCTGTTGTCAACACTTCTGCAGGAGAAAGGAGGGTATCAGTGCCAGCTAAGGTGTGAGGAGGGTGCACTGTTACCAGAGTGTCACCAGAGAGTCAGGTTTGTCGTCCCAGGAGATCTGGACACAGGTTTGCTGAAGCAAATGGCAGCCATTGCCCTGTCCACATTATGCATCTGGGTGTGGCCCATGCCACCCACCTGAGTGCCTTCCTCCAAACAATGCTAGACAGTCACCTTGGCTTTGCTCATTATGGGTCAGGTCCTTCCTCTCAGGCCTGTGAAGGACTCTGCTTCCGGGCTCTTTGCTGCTGCCAACGAGGCTATGGTCTCCCCTGACCCTAACTCGACACGAGGCTGTTGGTCTCCGTGCTCTGGCTACTTCTCCCACCTCTTGGCTTTGGCGGGCTACAGCTTCCTATGACACAGCCCAGTGTGGGTTCGTCCTGTTTATCCTGCTTAAGGCTTCTCCAGCATCTAGCCTTCCTTACGACTAGAAGGACCCTTAACCTTTTCAGGGTTACCTATGCCCATCTCCCCTCCTCTCATGCCAACGAGGTGTCTGTGCCAATCTTAGACCATCTCTAGTGCTCAGAACCATTCTGAGTTTTACCCTGAGCCAGGCTAATTTCTTCAGATGGGTGATCTTGCTCGTCACTATTCCTTCTGACATCTAATTGCCTTGGACGCTGACTCCTCCTCTTAAGTAACAAATATCAGGTTTTTCGTCTTTAGGAGAATGAATGGAGTCTTTTCCAAATACTCTACATCCCTCGTTAGCATGCATCCCAAGCGGCTGTCTTGCGCTTGGTGTCTGATGCTCCACCGCCTGCCGTTGCCCCGTTGTTTCTGCTGACTCCTAATCTTCCTGCATTGTCACCTTGTGTCACTGGTATATTTTATACTTTAACAGGGAGCTGATTATTTTCCTTGGAACTTTGTGAAAATTCTTTGAAACTGGGGTGAATGCGGGCTTTTTTCCTTAAAGTATTTTCAGCTGCTTTTGATGGGTGCCCAGAGGCTCCAGCAGTCTTGAGCCATAGTGCAGCGGGCTTTCAGCCTCTGTGTTTGTGAAAGCCTAGGTTGTGTGTGTTTAGACTCATGACGTTTCACCATGGTTCCTGGCACGGGGAAGAGCTGTTTCTTTTGTTCAGCTCTAACATTCCAGGCAGGCAGTTTCTCTGCAAGACAGTGTGTGTGTGTCTGTGTGTGTGTGTGTGTGTGTGTGTGTGTGTGTGTGTTGTGTGTGTGTGGTGTACAAGCCTGTAAATATGATGTGAGTGGTGTGTGAGCCTGTGTGTATGGCGTGTGGTATGTGTAAGCTTGTATATGTGAAGATATAAGTGTATTGTGTATGTGTGGTATGTGTGCACGTGGAGTCTATTGTGGTGAATGAGAGTGGTGTGTGTATGGGCTGTGTGAGTATAGTGTGTTGGAGTGTGGTGTTTGTGTGGGTCTGAATTTGTGTGCAATGTGAATCTGCATGTCTGTGGCTCTGTGTGAGTGTTGGTATATGAGAGTAGGATGAATGTATGAGTGTGTGCTTGTGGCGTGTCAGATGTGTTCTTGCTCACGCTCTAGCCCGCTCGCCTTCATTGTGTTGGGTGCAGCTTTGGGATATCCACCATGTTTGAGAAGACCCCCACTTTGGGCATTGCTCAGCTCCCAGAGGAAAGAAATTGATGCTCAAGTTGCCCCTTTTAGGAAAATGGTGCATGGAGCTGGGTTCCTGTCCTGCACCACGTCCTGGCTGCAGGCTCTCCCTGTGCTAGCCCACTCAGCCTTGTCAAGAAGGGAAAAGTCTTAGAATTTCATGCTCCCATGAGGCAGGAGCCAAGCTGTTTCATCCCTGGGATGTGACAGAGAGCAATCGAGTGTCCCCTGCTCTACCCCAAGGTGTATAGAAACGTGGTCCTGGGATCAGGGCCACAAAGGGCTCAGACGCAGGGTCTGCTGAAGAGTCAGGAATGGCCTCATACAGGAAGAGGTGTGGCTTTTAGACAGGCATAAGGAGAGTGTGTCCCTCTGAAAGCCATGCTGAAGAGCCTTGGGTGGACCTAATCCTTCAGGGACTGGCAGGGAGCTAAAGGGAAGCAATTGGTACCTGCAACCCTGTGGGTCCCAGAAGTCAGCATACAGGACACAGTGGGGTATGATGACAGGAGGGTAACACATAGACCCCCAAGAGCCCTCTGGGCCCCACTGGTCCCTAAAGGCTGGGCACATACTATGATGGGCAGTGTCACTGTTCCCTAAAGGCTGGGCACATGCTATGATCGCCAGTGTCACTTCACCATCACCAGCCCCCTTCCCCTGCCTGGCTTCTCTGATAACCCCTGCTGCTACTAGCTACACTACCCTGGGGGTCCTGGACATCTTGTAGAGCCCCCAGCATTAGACCTCCCATGCCCTGAGGGGACAGAGGAGGAGCCCCTCCCTCAGAGGGCAGCACCGGTTCCTTGGAGAACCCTTCTGTTCTCAGCAGCCCTGCCTCCTGTGGGACAGTACTCCCTGCTGCCATGGCAGGATCTGGGAACCGTCCTCTCTTGGAGGGCAGGGCAGTGTCTCCCACGTGGGATTGGGAGGCCCCTGGGATGGCTATGAGACTTGGATACTTAACAGGTGGCACAGGTTCCCCTTCCAGCCCATGGTGGGGTGGTAGGAGACAGAGCGATGTGCCTGAATAAACAAAGCCTCTTGTTATCAGACCCAAAGGTCGGGCCTGAGAGAGCCCAGGGACATCCTCCCCCTGTGGAGACAGGCCAAGGCTCTGCAGACACACCTGGCTGAGCTTCGGGCAGCCACCGAGAGGTAAGCACAAGTGCCCACCTCGTGGCGCCTGAGTGGTAGGCCGAGGTTCCCCCCGGGCTGCAGTCATGCTGGCTCTGGTCCTGAGAAGGTGGATAGCTGGAGAGGAGAGGGGGAGGGGAAGAAATGGTGGAAGGAGGGCAGGGCACAGGCACGTGTGTGACAGGTGGACACTGTCCTTCATAAAGTTTCAGGAATCCATCCAGTCCTTTCCGGACACCTCATGGGGATCTGGCCTAGTCATGTCCAGTGGCGCGATGTAATTGCATCCCCATTTACACAGGAGGAAACGAAGGCCCAGAAGTCAGTGTCTTACTCAGAGTCACCATTTCTGGTCAGGGCCATCCCTGATCTATCTTCCTTGGCTCTACCCTCGCCATGCCGTTCTGACATAGAAGCCAATTCATAGCATACAGTAGGGCTTCTCCTAAAAATGGGAGTTGTTCATGAGACCTGCCTCTCCCTCTGAGGTCTAGCAGACAGCATCCTGGGCCTCAAGGTCACACAGCAGGGTCATGATGCTCAGCCCAGGTATTGCTTTTGTATCCCAGGGGTCTCACTGATGTTCAGGCCGACATGGCCCGGACAGCCCAGCGCTTGCATGTAGCCTGCCTGAGCCTCGACTCCCACCAGCGGCTGACAGCCAGCAGCATGACCAGTGACCTGGAGCAGCGGCTGAGGGAGCAGGCCAGGGAAATGCTGCAGCTGCAGAGCCACTGGGCTGCTGAGAAGGTGGAGCTACAAGCCAGGTGGGCCATGGGCTCTGGCTGGCTAGTGCAAGGATGCCCAAGAGGCATGGACTTGAGATGGAGGGAGCAGTTTCCTTTTCTGGGTGATCACACCCAGAATTCTGACATGGGGCTGCAGATCTGAGTTGGAGAGCGTGAACCATGACAGCTGAGCTTAGAATTGTTGTTTTATTCCCAGGATAGACAGCGGGAGTTATCAGAATTGTACAGCAGAGAAAGCAGGCAGTTGGGACATGGACTGGGGTGTCGTCTTAGCACTACAGGGAGGCTACCATCGGGAGGAGTCCTGATGGACCCACAGCACCCACAGGGCGTCTCATCATCACCCTGGTCTCTCTCCAGACTTTCAGAGCAGACACTGTTAGTACAGAAGCTCTCTGATCAGAAGGAAGAAGGAGAGAGATCCATCCTGGCCCTCAAGGCAGACATCCAGAGACTGGTTTGTGGGCTGGGAAATGGGGTGCTTTCCCATGGGTGCGCGTCTGCTTGGCTAAGGCCTCTCTGTCCACAGAAATCCCGGCGCAGTGGGGGCCAGGTGGCGGTAGATGAACTGAGGGATGAGGTTGAAGCCCTACACCGTGTTCTGGCCAGCATCAAGGAGGTATGGGTTTTTGGTTTTTGTTTTTGTTTTTGTTTTTGTTTTTGTTTTTTTTTGCTTTTTGGGGTTTTTGTTGTTGTTGTTGTCCAATGTTTTTCTTGAATGCAGATGACCTGAAGGGGGGGACACACTGGTTCTAGTTGATCCTCACCAGAAGGTCCTGTTTAATGGTGGCCCTGCACTCTCTCCTCTTCTGTCTCTGTAACCTGGAGGTGGCCCAGTCAGATGCAACTCTGGAGTTGACCTGGAGCAGCAGCAGTGAAGTCAGGGAGATACAGGGCCGACTGAGGAGCCCCCCACGTTCTGTGTCACCCCACCGGCATATGTCCCCAACACGGACCAGCTCTCCAGCCAGCCTGGACCCTACACTGCAGGCCGTGCAGGCAGCCATCGAGAGGCGGCAACAGAGGGAGCAGGTGTGTGATCATAGCCCACAAGGCCACCAGAGCCACAAATCTTGCCCAGCTGGGGTGCCTTTATGGAACTTTCCACAGCCTGCCCTGAGGTCAGGGGGGTGCCCTGGAGTGGGGGTTGCTGGCTGGGTCTCCATGGAGTCTGCCCCTGAGTTCCACAGCTTGGGAAGGGGCTTCAGGTGTCAGGGTGGCCTTTCTGGGAGAACTGGGAGATGTTCTGGATGGCTGCTGATGCTCACTGTGGGTTCCATTACGCAGGAGCTGTGTCTGAGGCTGGAGTCCTCCCAAGAGGAAGCAGCCGGGCTCCGAGAGCAGCTGTCTGGGTACCGGCAGGAGCTACGAGCCTCACAAAGGCTTCTGCAGGACAGGGCACAGGAGCATGCGGATCTCCTGGGCCAGCTGGAGGCCCAAAGGCAGGAGACACAGCACTGCCAGGCATCTATCCATCTCCTGGAAAGGTGATGGGATCAGCGGGGCAGGACCAGGCGGCACTGAGCAGCTCATAGGAGGAGCAGGAAAAGGCCACATCTCCAGCTAAGACCTCGGGTGGCCAGGCTGCCCCTCACTCTGCACCCCCTTTGCCTGGATTGAGTAGCTCCTCTCCCTTTTCTGTGCCCCCGTAGGGTACCTGACCTGGGCTTCCCTTCCCTAAAAAGCAAAGGCACTAAACAGTGCCTTACGCTCTCTGCACGGCTGGGCCCATATCCTATCCCCAGAAGCTCATCCAGGCTCTGCTCTCCTACCAGCCCTGCTCCAGACTCCCCTCTATGTGACCTTTCCCTAGTGACCCTTTACCATGGCCAAAGAACCCCACTCCCCACACAGCCTGTGGGTTCCATGGCTCCTTGGTAGCTACACATGACACCGACCTGGGCTGCAAAGAATCAGGGCCACAGAGTACACAGGGGATCTCTGGGATCTACTGGATGCAGGCTTCGTAAGAGCCAGATGTCAGCCACGGATCTGGAAATCTTCCTGAAGGAAGTGTACAATGTCCCAGAGAGCAGAGACAGCCATGTCCCTTTTACCATGGTTTGGGGACAGGCCACACATCTTTCACAGCTCCTCCAAGCAGCCTACACATATTCTGGGTGCTGTGGTGCAAATGGAGAATGAATCAGTCCTAGCCTGATAGAGCAGGGCGGGCGTGCAGGAGGGGACAGATCAGGACAGCCTTGCACAGGGGCCAATATCCAAAGGCAGCAGTAATAAGCTCGGGGATGGCAGGGAGACCTTCCCAGAGGGAGGCAGACTGTGTGGCAGTCTATAGGGAGACCTCGGGGAACCTACTGCATAGGCGGGGCCATGTCACAGAAGGAGATCCATCCACAGCTCCAAAAGCAGAGGGCACAAGAGGCCACGTGGGATGGGACATCCGTGGGGTGCAGGAGCAGAGCTGAAGCAGCAGGAGAATGCTGGGAGGGTTTCATCAGGACACAGTGAGCCCAGGCAGTGTCAGATCCAAAAGACCCTCGGGAAATGGGATCTGATATTCAGAGGACAGGGTGAGAAGGGCGTGGCTAAAAGTTCAGAGAACCAGTTAAATGACCAGGCACGGCCGTGCTCAGGGTAGGAGACATGGGAAAAGTACCCAGAGCCTCATGGCCACTGCACAGGGGCTTCAGGACCCACAGAATGCGAGGGCCGAAGGACAGATCAGGTAGACAATGGCCAGGGAGATGTCTGTCTATGGTGGAGGTTTGCAAAGATGGGGTAGACATTACCTGTGTGACAGAGAGAGGTCTGTGACGACTGCCCAGGTTTAGTCTGCGTGGCAGAGGCCTGGGCCCCGAGCTCCTGCAAGGGAAGGGGAAGACTGGTCAAGCCAGACAGTGGCTATCTCATCTTAGCCAGCTAGTGAGGTCCTGAGGCTTTGGGTCACAGTGTCAACTCCTCTTCTTGTGCCTCCCTGAACTCCATCTGCCTTTGAGGCCCCTGAGGGCCTGCGCCCACCCCACCCCTACTGACACATACCCCCTGTTCTATTGATCCATCCCCTCTCACCCCCAAGCACCCTCCCCAGTACAGTAAGTCATGATGGCCTCAAGCACTTCTCCCCGGAAGCATGGCTTGAGGCTGCCTCTCCCTTTGCTCCTGCTCCCAGGGAGAAGGTAGCCCTGGAGACAACAATGAAGGAACTAAGAGCGAAGGCAGACATTCGGGATGTGGAGACACAGAAGCTGCAAGTCACAAATGCAGAGCTGCGGAGAAGTCTCCTGCTGCGGGCAGAGCAGAAAGCTGAGCTGGCCCAGCAGAGCCAGAGGAGCCTGCGTGAGCTGGAGGCCAGGTGGGTTGGAGGGGCTGCTGGCCAGCAGGGTCCCTTAGACTGTGACCACAGGTGAGACACCATCAGTGCGTCAGAGGCAGGGAGCAGGCAGTTCCTCCTAAGCAGAGTACCACACAACCCATATTTCCACACGTATATCAGCCCAGTGCCTGGCTCTCTGTACACTAACCACCCATGTGTACCACCCCACCCAGGCATACAGTCAGAGGCTGCTCTCAAGGGGACACCATGAAGCTTTGGGCTCCCTGAGCTTAAAGGGGTTTGTTAGAATTTCCCTGCATATATGTTTTGTGGGGGCATCTCTGAAGAGACTGCCTGACTTTGCCTTCTGGCTCTGGGTTTCAGCCAGGGCCGCCTGGAGCAGCTGGAGGAGAAGGTCTCTGGGTTCAGGAAGGAGCTGGCCACGGCCCGGGAGGCCCTGAGCTCAATGCAGCTGCAGAGGGACATTGCGGAGACTGAAAAGGAGAGCCTGCGTGGTGCCCTGGCCCGGGTATGTGCCCCAGTACACATAGTCCTTGCTCTGTCTTTACCCACATGGCCTGGGCCGCTGCCAGGGCTCCTAGTCGTCACCATTGTGTAAGTCTCACTCCTGATACCTTGCCCTCCCAACCCTGCTGGCCACATCTGCTCCTAGGGAATCTCCCTGGGCCACCAGTCACCAACTCTAGTCAGAAAGAAGCTGAAACCTCTCCCTGGAGCCAACTCTGGGTGACCACTATGCCTCACAGGCTGAATCTAGCAATGCTGATTTGGAATTGCTGGTGGCACGGCTGAAGTCAGAGGGGATAGAGCAACAGGACTCCCTGGCCAAGATGGCTGCCCTGGTGGAAGGGCTTTCCCAGGACAAAGGCACCCTAAACCACCTGGTACTTCAGGTAAGGCAAGAGTCAAGGCCTCAGTTTCCCCAAGGTGCTCCTGAACCTTCTCTGTGGGCTTGTCCTCTCATTCATCCCCCAGATATCCTTCCTTCTTGGACTGAGGCCACCAAACCAAGAGTAGGTGCTAGAGGCGGGAGGAGGCAGGGCCTGGCCACCGGTCCTGGCCAAGCTTGAAGCAGGAACCACAGCATCTCCATGGAAGGCCTACATGGGTGACTGACTTGTGGGAACTTGGGGCAAGTGGTCCACAGATTATATGTCTTCCCACCTGCTCTGCAGCTGGAGCAGGAGAGGGACCAGCTTCGGGAGCAGCAGAAGATGCTGGAGCAGGAGCAAGCCAGAGTCAGGGAGCAGCTGGCACACACAGAGCAGCAGCTAGGCCTCAATTGGGCTGAGCGGAGAAGTCTACAGGAGACTTGTGAGCAACTGGAGCAAAAGCAGGAGCATCTAGAAGGACAGGTGGTCCTGCTCGGGCAGGAGAGTGCCCAGCTCCGGGAGCAGGTGGGCCAGGTGAGGCCAAGCTGCGGACAGTCACACATCTGTCTTGCTGTTGCTGGTTGTATCTCTGAAGGGGGTTGGAGAGATGTCTCAGTGGATAAAGTTCTGCTGCACAAACATGAGGATGTGAAGTTACCAGGACCTACAGGAGGGAGGAGCCAACAGCAGCATATATGGTCCCCTGTGGAGGCTCCAGGCAGGGGTGGGGAGTGTGTAGGGGGGATTTGAGTCAGGCTTGTCTTCCACGTTTGGGTTTGCTCCTGGCCTCTGGTGCCTGGTCTGTGTGTGCACAGTTGAACTCCCTGCTACTCATCATGCAAGCCTTTGTGTGTTTGCTTTGTTCCTGTCTTTTGGCTGTTGGGTGTCTTTGGGGCTTTTGTCTTGTTTTATGATTACATATAAGTATTCATGCACATGTGTGTACATTCATATGTGCGCCCCCGTGTGATGGTGTAATTCCTCAAGTACCACCCACCTTGTTTGGGCCAGTTTTGGGGCAGAATGCCATTGTGGCATAAGAGTGTGCAAGAGGAAAAGGAGGTATTGACACTCCCCCTCACAGAGGTCAGGAAGCAGGGACACAGTGACAAGAAGGGGACAGGATCCCCCTAAGAGCCTGCTCCTAGTGATCCATTTCCTCAGCTAGGTCCTGCCTCCTAGTTTGTCACTCCTGAGCTTCAGTCTGCAGGAGTGGTCCATACTTAGCTCACAGCTATGAGTAGAGTCAAGCCCTCTGGGGACAATGGAACTTTAGAAGACTTAAGATGTTCTTGGTAACTGTGAATTCCTCAAACCACAAAGCAGCAAACGCCTCGAGGAGGGAAGAGGCCCAAGTGGCTGTTTCCTGCTGCCCACTGCTTCTGCAGCCCTAGGGCTCCCAGAGGTCTTGTCTAGACTCTGTTGAGGTGACTGCTGGAAACACTAGGCTCTACCCTGTGCTATGTCTGCACCCCTACACCACATGTTCCCCTCCTCAGGCACTCACAGATGACAGTCGGCTCCTACATAGTTCTATCACATGTCCACCAAGACTCCAGAGTGGCCATCCCCTCTCCTGGAAAGCCCATGCACGGTCTATGAGTGTTGGTGCTTCTTATGTCTGCCAGCCTTCTCTACTTCACCTCCATCTTCTTCCAAGCTCCCTTACCCTCAGCAGCCTCTTCCCATTTGCTCACTCTCTTTTCCATGTCTCATTGTCCTTCCTTCCTCCCCTAGGCCACATGCAAGAAACAGGCCCTGGAGAAGCAGCTGGCACAGAGCCTGCAGGACCAGGAGGCCCAGATGGACATTCTGCAAGAAGCACTCCACGAGAAGAACACTCTGTCGGAGGAGCGGGCTCACCTACTGGCTAAGCAGGAAGCCCTGGAGCGACACAGTGAGCTTGTGACTAAGGAGGCTGCTGATCTGAGGTACTAGTGGGACCACTAGATGGGCCACACCTCTCATGATCCTGCCTTCAGACACCCCTTGGTGTTATGAGTGCAGGGGTCCTACATAGACACAGTGGCATAGGGCAGGGCGTGTCTGCTGTCAGCATATGGTATTATGGGCTGTATTGAGAGGAGACATTGTGCCCTTGAGGTGGCTCCCGTATTAGATGGGGTACCCTGGGGTCACCTTCCTGAAGACAGAGGGCAACCCTGTGAGACCAGAAACTCAACTCAGACCAGTAAAAAGATACGCCTTTTCTTCCTGAAGAATGGGGAGTTCAGGTTGGCTGTGTCTGGAAGCTTCTACAACCCCAGAAATCCTTCCCCTCCTTCCTCTGAGTGGCTCTGAGATCTCATTCCCAGGGAGACACCTAGAAGTAGCAAGAGGGCCCATCTGAGACTTCTGCCCAGTGGCTGTTCCCTAACAGTCCTGAAAGCCAGAGGTACAAGGTTGTGTAGCCTGGAGTAGGGTCCACCCAGGGAACCATGGTCCTGCTAGTGGAGGTGGGGGAACCCCCATAACCAACAGGGCAACGCCCAAAACTTGGAGTGGAAATGCAAAGGCAAGAACAGTGGTAGCTTAGGCTGGTCCCACAGCCTCTGCAGAGACCCAAGGCTGGTTGATGCTTTCTCTCCCCAGAGCCTACTAAGTCATGGAGGGCTTCCTGGAGGAGTTCCTGCCAGAACTCCAGAAACTAGAGCCATGGGGAACTAGAGGGACTCAGATCTTCAACTTCTCAGAACCGAACTTTCTGAATAAAAGCTGGTGCAGAAAATGGCAAGCGTGGGGGAGGTTCCCAGGTAGACGGGAGCAGAAGGGGTCCCGAGCCCTGGGAACATCTGCTGCCCAGAATGTGAGGCTACTTAAGGAAGGAAGTTCTCCACACACAAAGGACACCCTGGCAGAGGGCAAGTTCACTCATGGAGGGAAATGCATAATTAACAAAGAGGGATCGGGTATAGTGTGGCAGACAGTGAGGTTTCTAGGACTTGTAGCCTGGGCCCAGAGGGATTTTTCTCATACATCAGGAGATCCTGGCAGGTTTCTGGTGCTCTACAAGACAACACAGGAGCTCTGTCAAAACTGTCAGACTGGTCAAGGGCCATGGCCTCCCTCGCCCATTGAGAGCACACCTTGATGCTGCGTTATGATGGACGTTAAATTTGAGTGCTCTCGGTGTGACCAGAGCTCAGTGACAAATCGAGCTGGTGGTGCTGGGCTGGTAGATTACTGTCAGCTGGTGGTCAGCAAGACAAGCTGTTTTCAGTTACCCCACCCCCAGCCCCTGGAAATTGTGGGTTGGTACACCTCGATCCAAGTATCCTTCTGCATGCAAATGCATCCGGACTGCTTTCCCCACGCTGGAGTCACGCTGCCTGCAGCACTCCAGCTCTTCTGGTGGTTCCGTGGGCGACTCCTCCCTTACCAAGTGCGTGTTGCTGCATACATTAGATGCACCGTGATGTCTACAACAGTTTCCCATTTGTTGGCATTCCAGTCAAATCCAGCTAACCCTCTGTGGAAAGCCATAGTAAGCATCCTGTCTCTGGCTGTGAGGTGTCTCTAGAATCAGCACCTGGGTGTGGTCTTGCCAGGGCAGAGTCAGCATACTTGGTCTCCCTACCACTCCCTCACTAACACCAGGCATGGTTGCCTTTAACCCCTTGCTAATCTGGTGTATGATTAATGACACTGCCTAGCTGTTGTTTGAATCTCTCTGGTCCCTGGTAAGGTGAGGTAAATTTCATGTGCTTTTGTCTATTTGAAGTTTTCTTTGTAACTACTATTTTTCTCATTTTGCTGATTGACAGGAACTCTTTACATATGATGGATGCTTACCCCTACATTTATATATTAAATACAGATTTTCTTCCAATTCTGCCCTTCATTATCTTCGTTTTTTAATTTTTAAAGATCTGTTTCTTAAATTAGCAGACAAAGTGTTGTGTTTCATTACCTGCCCTTTCCTTCCAACTTTATTTATGGAATTTATTCTTGGAAAAGCTACCCATCCCTCCTTTAAGTATATCCAGATCTGTTGGCCTCTTTATTATGTTTTTTAATTCTGGCTTTCGTGTCAGGCTTAAGAAGATTAAAACATCCTCTGTATTTGTTCTATTTTTACAATTCTGAGTTACTCTACTATGACTTGTTTATTTTGTTTTGTTTCTGGATTTGGTTTTTTATTTGGCCTGAAATGTGTTTTTGTGTAGGGTACAATTGATTCTTACATGTTCAAACTATGAGACACCTCAGGCCACGAGGGTGATTCGTCTGCTGTCTGATGCTTCTCCACAGGAAGGAGAGGGACTCTCTGGAGAATGGCCTCTTTGAGGCCCAACAGTTGGCAACACAGCTGCAGACCCAACAGAAACAGCTAGAAGGAGAGGCCCAGGCTACTCGGCTCGCTCACAGGGCTTTGCAAGGTGCTGCAGTGGGTGGACTCTGTCCCCATCCTCAAGTCACTGTGTGACTGTGAGTGATGAGCAGGGGGTGCCTGGCCCATCCTGCTCATGGCCAACTTTGAGCTCAGACCTGAGGTGCAGCCACAGGCCTGGTGCAATGGCTTCCTGCCCTGCCCTGTACCCATTCCCAGTATCCACGTCCCCACTTGGCCTACCCACCATGTGCTAGCAGCCATGTCTTGAGTGGGAGATTTCAAAGGACAGGGCACCGTGATGACATAGCTGACACTCCACAGTGGAAATGGAGCGCATGAAAAGCGACTGGGAAGTCCGAGAGACGCAGCTGCAGTGGGATCTGGGACAGCTGCAGCAGCAGGCCGCACAGCAGGAGCAGGAGGCACAGCTGGCCTTGGAGCGCCAGGCACTGGCCCACAGGGAGGACCTGGCGCGGCTGCAGAGGGAGAAGGTCTGTCTCCCAGGGATCCATTTGGCCACTTGCCAGTGGTCTGCCATGTCCTCCCAACAAGCAGAAGCAGAAGAGCAGGGGGAGGGACCAGGTCCCTCTCCGTAGTTTAAGAGGTCAGAGAAGGCCTTGTGCAGCATGGGGGAGGGGCAGCTCATGTGCAGGGCAGGCTCTTGCTTCAGAAGGAGCCAAGCCTTGCTTCAGGCTGACCAGTAGAGACCCAACAGTCTCACACCTGTCAGAGCTGTACCATCAGGGTCATGTGACCCTGGAGGCCTTGTGTGTTCCATCCCTTGTCTGCCACCCACACATCTATTCCTCCATCTTTCCATCCATCTGTCCATCTACCCACGTATTTACCCATCCATATAGACACACACTCAACTATCTGGCAATCTGTAACATACCTCCAAACACGCATCCCTCTATCCATCCCTTCGTCTATGTGTGTATCCACCCAGCTGTCTACACATCCATCCATCTATACACTTGCCATCCTTATGTCCATGCCCTGCACCAGTGGCCCTGGGTATGGGATGTAGATGCTGAGATCCAGAGAGGCCCTTCTCAGCTTCTGTTTGGGAATCTTGTAGAGAAGACAAATGGAGAGCTGACAGCTGGACCACCAACCCCTAGTTCCTCAGGAGCTAGGATGTTTAGCTCAGAGCCTCAAGTGCCTTACCAGTCCCCCAGTCCTGACCTCACGACCTACCCTTTGCCTTGGCCAGGAGACCCTCAGTTTATCCCTGGCAGAGGAGAAAGAGGTGGCTGCCCAGTGGATGGAACAGCAAAAAGAGCTGGTGACAAAAACCACAGCTGAGAGGGAGGCTCTGGAGGGGGAAATCCAGAGCCTGAAGCATGAACGGGATGAGAGCCTCCTCCAACTGGAGCATGAGATGCAGCAGGTGATGGTGGCGTGGGAACCGGGGTCCTGACCCACCTCACTCTCTTCTTCGTCCCCGCACAGGGGCTGCAGTGAAGCCTCCCCCAGGCAGGTGCATCCTTTCCAGATTGAAACAGCTTTGCACTGCCACAGGAATCCCGGTGAACAGACATCCACCCACCTACTCATCCATCCATCTACACACCCATCCATTCATCCACATGTCCGTACACCAGCCAGCCAGCCACACATTTATACATCATCTAACCAACCACCCGTGACATGCATGTGCACATACACACACGCAGACACGCACACATGTATCATTTATGTAATTCCCTTGCATATCTACCCACCTGCCCATCCGTGCCTGTGAATGTCCTTCCGCTATTTACCCATCTTCCTTCTACTTGCCTGACTATACACCTTTCTTTCTGTGCTCACTATGCACATACACGACCATCCAGAAATATACCCAGCTATCCATCCACACAGCTGAGCATCCATCCATCCATTGACTTTCCCAGGCACCCACTGAGATGCCCTACCAGCCAGCCACACATTCAGCTATCTATCCATGTGCCCAACTATTCATCCATGTGTCTGTCAACTCGCTTGCCTGATCAGCCAGTCACCCCATCATCTGGAAGGTCCAGCCACATAGCTCTCATCCAACCTGAGCATTCTTTCAACCCACAGGTCTAGACACTGGGTCTGAAAGGTTACATTTGAGCCCAGGCTTCTCCAAGGAACTGGGCCATCCTAAAGAATTAGGTAGACAAGTCCACACAGGCAAGCATGCTGTCACAGTGAGCAAGGACAGTACCCTCTCTACACCAATCACAGATTGCAAGGAGAGGATATGGGTGGCTAGAAGAGGCAGGGTTTGTGACCAGACTGTATTTCTAATTGACTGTCAACATTCTAGGGCACAAGCCTTATACGCCTATTT
Organism: Cricetulus griseus; assembly: GCF_003668045.3. NCBI lineage: Eukaryota > Metazoa > Chordata > Mammalia > Rodentia > Cricetidae > Cricetulus > Cricetulus griseus. The sequence continues at coordinate 444,675,420 of NC_048595.1, forward strand.
GACTGTTGGGAAATTGAGATGTGCATGTGTTGGTCTCCCGTCCAGAGCTACACAGTGTAGACTCTGGGCAGAGGAGCCATGATTTTAACTGCACACCTCTCTGTGTCCTGTGCTGAAGGAAGCTAAGGCCTTGCAAGAGGAGCAGGGTGTTGAGATGGGAGCAAGAGGCCGGGATGAGAGCATTCAGGAGTATCTGGGATGCATGTGTCAGTGTGGCCACCAGAATCTGTGTGAGCTGGATGGCAAGGACCACAGAGGAGCCCTGAAGGTCCTGCATACTAGGTTCAGGTAATGGACAGCAGGGCTGTTCCCGAGCAGGAGTGATCCAAAGGGGACTGGGGGAGTGAGGCTGGAGTCAGGGAGACCAGAGAGAGAGCTTGGAGCTGAAGCCCCATCTGTGGAGGATCCAGAGGCACTTGGAACACAGTGACATCATCCCCATGAGTGTATGAGAAGATGCTCAGGGAAGCAACATACCTAGGGCGTGGTCAGTGATCAAGGCCCCCTGCAGGCCCTCACTGCCATCTGAGACCACCACTAGGCCACACCACCTATTCTCATCTGAATGCAGTTTCCTGGCTTCATGAACAGCCTCAAGAGAGGAGAGTTAGTAAGAGGAGAACAGGCTTCTTAAGAAGATGGCTTCCAATGGTTTCCCTGGACCACAACATGGCCACAATAACATTGTGCTCCAGTGCTTTATATAATTCAGAAAGCCAGGCATGTGGACGATGGTCACCACAGCAGCCAGTGGACTTTCCCTGCCCCTCTTGTCAATGTGAAGAAACAGTGCCCTGTGGGGAAGATCTGCCAGGGACCTGTCATGCCATGCCTCCTGGAGGAAACTGACAATTTCAGTCATAAGGCAGTCTTCCAGAGACAGCAGGGAAGAAGAGAAAGTCTGTATGGACAGAGCCCCAGAGGAACAAGACAACTGGCTATTCTTGCTTTGTTCTCACTAATGGACTTCAAGAAGGGAAGTCAAGGTTCCAGGCCTCGAAGGTCCCAAAGGCCACGGGTGGACAGGTTACCAGAATGAGGCAGAGGAAAGCAAGCATGGGTTCTCACAGGGAGGGGGTATATGAGGAGCACTGGGTTTTTTTGTTTTTTTTTTTAATTCTTCAAAAACATGGAGAGTGGGGTTCTTGCCTCACCACCCCTTCCTCAGAGAAGGGTTCCTCAACCTTAGGTTCCTCTGCAATACAACCCATCCCGGTGCCACGCATTAGTGCAGATACAAAGATTAGAAGTGTAGTGGTTTAAAGCTGAGGGGTGGCCTCCAGCTACCCGTGCTTCTGACCAGAGTGGCTGCAAGTGTGGGAAGCACTATGAGCCTCAACTGGGGATTCAGTGGAAAGACTGGGACATCGGGAAGGTGCTGTGCTTGCTGCCCTAGTTTTATCTCAGACATTACAACCGGGACAAGCCAGGGAACCAGTTAGAGTTCACCTGACACATCGCAGTCCTAGCCTGTCTGTGTTCACCAACCAGGACTCCCCCCTGAGGTGGTATCCAGGGTTCTTGAGGCTTCCCTGCCTGGCATGATCAATGATACAACTGGGACACAGATGAGGTCTGTTTCTAGCCTGGCCAGTCTGCGAACTGGGTCTCCCTGAGTCTGGCTGTGTTATGATAAATCTTTCCACCATAAGCTGCCTGAGCCCCACTGCCACGTGTGTGCTTTATGCAAGCCGCCTGCCCGAGTTAGGCCCAAATGAATACACAGAAACTTGTATTAGGTTCAATGCTGCTTGGCCAATGACTAGGATTCCTCATCTGTTAGCTCAGTCTTAATTATCATAAATCTATATATTTTATAAGACTTATCTTATCAGACACCTTGTTGGCATCCCTCCTGGCTGGTGGATCACATTGAGCAGGAGCGGAGGGGAAAAGAGAGCCCTTCCTGTTTCTCCTTCACTTAAATATGAGTCTCCTTGCTATGTCACTTCCTGCCTGGATCATCACTTCTCTACTACATTTCCCAGAATCCTCTTTGACTCCTAGTCCCATCTACTTGCTGTCTCATTGGCCAAACAATATTTTATTTAACAATCAATAAGATAAACATACACAGTACATTCCCCATCATGGCTGCTGTGTCCTGCTAACACCCTTGGTGAGAGATGCCTCCTCCTTGGGGTATAGTGCTTCTTCCTGGTCACTGTAGAAAGAAGTTCCCAGGACGATAGGGAATTGATGAAACACTACCCTGCCCAGTGAGAACCAGGGCCAGGGAAAGGTGGGAACAGCATGAAGGAGTGTGTTGCCAGTAAAGGCCTGAGCTCAGGACCACCCCCTGCCTAGCGGCAGGGTATGCACACAAAAGCTACTAAGCCTGGTAGGAAACTGAGCATGCAGCATTCTGTTGTGCCTTAGAAAGGGAGCCCTGGCTCTGCCTCTGAGCTTCCCAACTCCTCAGCTGCCTCACAGGCACTCTGTCTCCTCATATCCAGGCAATGTCTCTGAAGGAAGCAGAGAAGAGCCTGCTGAGCAAGGAGCTATCTGGGGCTAACAGGGAGCTGGAACGGACACGCCAGGAGGCCCAGAACCAGCAAGCACAAGCTGAGGTGAGCCCCACTGACTACAGTTACCAGGCAAGGGCCAGGCAACTGCCTGGTCATGTATGTCTGAGGCAGTCCTGAGAGCCCCCAGGATATCCCCTTTCTGTCTGGTCCTAGAAGTACATTCCCCTCTTGGTGTTTTCCTGAGTCATGTGTCTCCCTGGTGCCTTCAAGTTTCCAGCTGGAAGAAGCTACTATCTCAAAGGCAGGAATAGCCCAGTGATTATGGCTGTCTATGCCTCGAGGTCCTGCCTGTGGTGGCTACGGGCACTGGGACTATTCTGGCCTGGTGCTCCCGGCAATCAGAGTTGATCAAGACTGACAGGAGGGTCAGGCTGGACCACATACTGGACAGCAACAGTCAGGAGAGGGGTAGATCCAGGCCCATGTCCCCACCTTCAATCCATGTAGCACGAGCCCTGCCTACCTGTGCTCAAGCTTGTTTCAGGAAAGCCCAGCACAGAACTACTCCTGTCGCACTGTTGGAGATGGCTTCCAGGGAGGAGCTGAGGCTGCCCTTGTGGCCAGTCTTTGACTATTGGAAATCTGTTCTTGTTGCCCATGTGGGCAATGAGAGAAAACCACCCAACTGGAGTGAGAGGCAGGTGTGCAGAAGTGGCAGGCCTGTGTGTGTGTGTGTGTGTGTGTGTGTGTGTGTGTGTGTGTGTGTTGGGGGTGTCCTGGTGACTCTGATGGCAGTAGGCAGGCACTGGTTCCCAGTAGGAAATGGTGTGGCAATTAGGTATGACCCCCTGCAATACACATACTCTGACCCCACCACCATGGAACAGGACAATCTAAGTGGTACCCAGGCTCTGGAAGCTTCCCCCTTTTTCCTATCCCCCTGCTCTGTCTCCTCTCACCCCCATCCCCTCGTGAGGGCTGGACAGTACTTCTCTGGCACAGGCCTGGAAGGGTCTGTGGCTGTTCTTTCCACACTACATCCTCACCCGTCTCTGCCCTATGGGCAGGAAAGCATCCAGAGACCCTGGGAGCTGCCGCCTCCTGCTCACAGACCAGCCTCTGCAGGAGCCAGCACTGGAGCCTTCTCTCAAGCTGGCCAAGTCTCCCCCTGGGCTAGGGACCAGGCCTTCCAGCCAGCTCGGCTCCTTGGGGAGCTCATTAAGGGTTCTTTTGCCACCTCAGCTTAGAAAATGGAAATTAAAACCCGCTGAGAGAGAGGAAGTACAGCCAAGGAACCCCAGCTGTGGGGTGACATGGCACTGAGCCACAGATGGGTGGAGGGGCCTGCTGGCCTGAGTCATCACTGCCTCTAGGAGCTGGTCCCCAAGATTCACAGTGAACTGCAGCCTCACTGAGCAAGCATTTCTGGACCATGTGGGCACAAAGCCATGACCTGGCCATTCTAGGCAGCTAGCGCCCACTGAGAAAGAGAACAGGGGCCAAAGGGCAGAGCAAGAGGAGGGGCTGACGGAAGCTTCTATAGAACCATACCCCAGATGGTGGCCTGAAGAGTGCAGGTGTGGAAGTGGAGTCCCCACACAGCACTGGGCCTCTCTGTAGCACTGCAAGCTCTGGCAGTTGGGGCGGGGGGCTGACACCACTGAGAGCCCAGCTGTCATGCCTAGATGGTTCCATTCCCAGCCTCTCAGGCACAGTAGCCTGTCAGGGGGAAAGAGTATTTTCTTCCAAATGCGGAGGACCTTGCAGTCCTGGGAAAGAACCTCATAAGGCCTAGGATGGGACCCAGAGTGAGTGGGGAAGAACTCTGACCAGGGGCTGCACTGGGCCGCATCAAGGACAAGGAGGTGCTTCAAAATCAACCCAGGAGTGGTTCCTAGAGAACCCCAGTCTCCTTTGGGCACTCAGCAGCCAACAGGACAAGGCTGTGATATAACGGGACAGCCCACCTGGGCAGCACCAAGCCCACAGCACTGACCAGCTGCAAAGCTAGGATGGCTGCACTCTGCATATGTGATTAGGGCTCATGTATTTATGAAGGCGTGACGGTGGATGCCTGCCCACTGGAAAGTTCAGGAAACTGAGTGCCAGGTGGACAGGACCTATGTGGTGAGCAGTGCCCAGTTAGTCCTTCACCTCATCTCTCCACTGGGATTTCGGCTTCCTCTCCCAACACTGACCCAACTTTGACCACAGTAGATGCGGTGGGTCTCAGAGCTGGGGACTTAAGATGCTCCAGGTCCAGTCAGACCTGGGGGACTAAAGTGAGCAGAAAGTCTCATTGGGGCAGAGGCTCAGCCCCAGATCCATTGCTTGACCAGGTGGCCCCACATACTAGTGCCACTGAGGGCAGGACCTGTTCACTTGCTGAGCAGTTGCTTCTGTCCCCTCTCCATATAAAGTGTGTGGGCTAAACAGGCGTGCTAGGCAGAAAAGGACACCTGAGTCCCACCCCAATCAGGCCATGCCTACTCACTTGCCATGATCTGATTGATGGCTTGGGAATCCCAGAAGAAAAGCGAGGAGACATGAGCATGGGACTTCCGGGCCCAAGCTCTCTTTCAGGTGGGACATTCTTCTCAGAGCATTCATCCCAAAGCTTCATTCATCTCATGGCCTGGCAGTCAGCCTCAGACCAACCTACCAGAAACCTAGTGGTCTCTATATCCTCAGGCCACTATCACCACCGTGACCAAAGAGCTGAGAACTCTCCAGGCCCAGTTTGAGGAGGCCATCTCCACCCACCAGACAGAAGCTGAAACTCTGAGAGAAAAGCTCAGGGAGATCGCAGCCGAGCGGAGCAGTGTGAGGAGAGAGGTGAGGAGATGGGTCCCTTGAGTACAGTGAAGAAAGTACTGAGAGAGCAAGGGTGCGGGAGAAAGGAGGGTACCACAAGACCAGCAAGAGTCAAACGGACTGCCCCATTTGGCCATGGCCTAGCAGAAGAAGGTTTTATTTCTAGCCCAAAGTGACAGATTTGGCTTTAAGAGACTGCACTGGACAGAGCAGAGCCACTGCTGAGAGAAAGCAGAGCAGCTGTGGTTTGCTACAGGTGGATATGAGGCCCAGTCATGGCTACCACCGGTCCTGCCTCAT